>NW_009596655.1:11570-22740 GCF_000690535.1 Cariama cristata
CAATAAAAATCAACCAGCTGTCCTGGACACCTCCTCTCTTCAGGACTGTATCCTATGGGATTTTTTCAAGCAGGTCTCTGAACAGGATAGAATCTAGTCTTCTGAAGTCCCAAGGTCATGACTCAACCTAGCTTAGGTTCTGAGTCACAGAACAGCAAAGTGGGGAAAAAATACAATGGAGAAGATTGACAGAGCCTAAGACCGACGTACACATCCAAAGAACATTATTCAGAAGACTCAAAAATGAACATAGTTACCACACCAAAACGTACTAAGGATAGTCTGACTTATTCATATAATCCCTTTTCAACCATATTAGTCAGAGAGTAACCTCCATTCTTAATTTTTAAGGCAGCACCTCCTAACTGTGATACAGGCCTCCTTAGAGGGAACCTCCATTCCCACTGGAACATGTTCAGCGCAGGCAGGAGTCAGTAAGGCATTGCACATGGCACCGACTCATTTAGGACAGGATCATTTAAGATACAGTGCTCTGAAGCTGTAAACAGGAACTGGAATAGTAATCTTTGGAATAAAAATTCTCACTGGTAATCATGTGCTGAAGTTTGCACTTGCTTTTGAGAAGAATATAGACGTGTTGGAGGTTCTCGGGCTTTTTTTCCTTACCTTCTGCATTTAGGGTCAAAAGAAGCAGAATTTTTTCCTTCTAAAAGATTCAGTGGAAGGTAGAGTCTCTTAAATGAGAAAAAGCGTTGTCTCAAAGGAATGAGACTGTCTCGCTCACATCATTTAAAATAAGAAAAGGAAGTCCCTAAGATTTACTGTAGGCAGCCATTCTGCATTGTTAAGAGAGTGTGTCATTGCCAGCTCTACTACACAAGGCTTTGAACATTACATTCAGCTAGTTTGTGTACCAAACATTGAAGCAGTCCACAAGAGACAGACAATTGTATCTGTTTATAGAAGGCATAAGCAAAAGGAAGACAAGATGAGACACTTACTGTATCAAGCATCTCTTTGGTATGAGCTGCAGACAAACAGAATCTGGCTCTGGACTCGATGATGGGGGTGGCAGGAAAGCCCACAACCACAACACCGATGTTCCGCTTCAGCATCTCACGCCCAAATGCACTGCCAGAGAGAACAAGAAAGATCATCAGAATGATACCAGTGGCAGCAAAGCAGCAGCATGAAGGTCTCAGCATGTTAACCCATACAGGCCTTTGTTGAAGCAAGCCTGCAAGACCACAATTTGGAGCTTTCTGTGCTTTCTTTTAGAGGCAGAATGTCTGTTCACAGAAGCCTTTTTTAAATTCAATCCCAAGGTGGTCCTCCTCAAAAGGTTTCACTATATCAAATTTAACAAAGCTGAAAGATTGTATGTGGCAGAGGCTGGTCTTTTAGCAGGCTGTTTCTAAATGGATTTGTAACCAAAGCTTGGAAATCTTTCCAATGGTAAACAGGATTTTGGCTCAGAAGTTTCACTGTACAAGGAATCCCCCATGCTGCAGTACCCTAAACCAGATGCTCCTGCAGTTTCAGGATGGTTTGTTTTCACCAAGTTAATTAAAATGCATTATGGTGTCACAGAATGTACCACTCTTTAAGTGCCTATCATGGAATCACTGAATTGCCATTGCAAATTGAGATCATCTAATCTGACACCAAATATTTTTAAGCAAGGTGCAAAAACCTCATACAACTGTCACACAGTATGTTCAACAAAACAAATTCTTACGGAGTTTAAAGAAATTAGCAACTGTGACTTATGTGATGAGAGGCATGAAGATCTAGATGCTTTCCGTGATGGCAGTGCAATTGTAGGTGTTTCTACAGGCCACAGGAAATGGTTAATCCTTTTTGAACTGACCTTTGTCTTGAGAAGTAACAATGAACTTAAGAGGCTTATAAGGATGTATAAAAATAAGATCCTTTTACTAGGTTTTTAAATTTTCTGCCTTCTACTTCTGCTACAACTATTTTCCTTATAAACAGGTGCATCCTGATACATTTCATTTTGTATCCATTTAGGACTCTCAAACTGTTTTAAAAATAGACTACAAGAGACAAAGAAAGGATGAAGTAGGTCCCATGTAGATCCTAAGGGCCAACTCTCATCAGAGCTCTGTGTTCTTGGTATCAGAGCTCTGTGTTCTTGGTTGTCTTTTATAAGAAAGTTACTGGCCCAACTGCTCATCTAGTAAACACTTCCATGCACATTTCCAGGGAAAACATTGTACTGACTGGCAGAGCAGGTGGGCGGTAGAAACAGTGTGCCTCTGTGTGCTGCACACTGCAGACTCTACAGCACCCATAAAGGTTACAGGCCTTTTAAATTTGGTTATACTGAAAAAGGTGGAGGAAGACTGTATCTAGCTTCATGCAGAGTGCTGGAAGGTGTTTGTTCCCTCACAGAACCACAGCGCTTTGCCAGACTGAAGCCCAATCGAGCTAGAAGAGTGCAAGAGATGTTCAGTACGGCTTAAGATGAAGCTATGCTTTCCAGATTGGAAAGTGTTTGTTGAGCACTGCATTATACATGGACACTGAAAAGCAGCTATCAAAGCCAAGTTCCGTTAGTATTTACAATAACAATACCTGAGTTATTAATCTAGACCTCTTAAAAAACTTGGGATTCATCAAATACAAGCTGTTGTGTCCCATCATAACCCTCCTCTCTGCTTGTTATTTTTTTTAATTTTCAGAGTTCATCTGTCAGAAATATTAGAATCATAAAATTATAGAATTGTTTAGGTTGGAAAGGACCTTTAAGATCATCGAGTTCAACTGTAAATCTAGTACAATCAAGTCCACCACTAAACCATGTCCCTAAGCACCACGTCTACACACCTTTTAAATGCCTCCAGGGATGGTGACTCTACCACTTCCCTGGGCTGCCTGTTCCAATACTTGACAACCCTTTTGGTGAAAAAATTCTTCCTAATATCCAATCTAAACCTCCTCTGGTGCAGCTTGAGGCCATTTCCTCTTGTCCTATCACTGGTTACTTGGGAGAAGAGACCAACCCCCACCTCACTACAACCTCCTCTCAGGCAGTTGTAGAGAGCGGTAAGGTCTCCCCTCAGCCTCCTCTTCTCTAGGCTGAACAACTCCAGCTCCCTCAGCTGCTCCCCATCAGACTTGTGCTCCAGACCCTTCACCAGCCTTGTTGCCCTTCTCTGGACACGCTCCAGCACCTCAATGTTTGTCTTGTAGTGAGGGGCCCAAAACTGAACACAGCACTCGAGGTGCGGCCTCACCAGTGCCAAGTACATGGGGACAATCACCTCTCTAGTCCTGCTGGCCACACTGTTCCTGATACAGGCCAGGATGCTGTTGGTCTTCTTGGCTACCCGGGCACACTGTTGGGCCACATTCAGCCAGCTGTTGACCAACACCCCCAGGTCCTTTTCCACTGGGCAGTTTTCCAGCCACTCTACCCCAAGCCTGTAGCATTGCATGGGGTTGTTGTGACCCAAGTGCAGGACCCGGCACTTGGCCTTGTTGAACCTCTACAATTGGCCTTGGCCATCGATCCAGCCTGTCCAGATCCCTTTGTAGAGCCTCCAGCAGATCAACACTCCTGCCTAACTTGGTGTTGTCTGCAAACTTACTGAGGGTACACTCGATCCCCTCATCCAGATCATTGATAAAGATATTAAACAGAACTGGCCCCAATACCAAGCTCAGGGGGACACCACCGGTGACCTGCTGCCAACTGGATTTAACTCCATTCACCACCATTGTCTGGGTCTGGCCATCCAGCCAGTTTTTTTACCCAGTGAAGAATACACTTGTCTGCTTCTGATACAGGAGCTGGTTGAAAGATTCCTTCAGTGACTTTTAACATTAATTTCCATTCAATTTCAGCTTCTCTTTGGCACATATATGCACTTTGCATAGAAATAAAATGAAAAAACCCCCAATTTTTAAAACATGGCATGTAGTAGTAAAATTGCTTCCCAGAAGTGCTTTCTTGTTGCTATAAGCCTTGACTTTCTGAAGATCACTTACAGGAAGTTTCCATGTTTTCTAAGACTCAGTAATGATCATAAAAGCAAAAATCAAACCAGTCTTTTCTCGTATTTAGAATAATCTTAATATTCTTGTACCATCCTAGCTTTAAAGAAGATGGATGAGAAGTTATCCTGTTAAACCCACCCAATTTTTGCTGGCATGTACAGCATCAGAGGCACAACAGGGGAATCTTCATTTCCATAGATGATAAAGCCCATCTCTTTCAGACGTCTCCTGAAATATCTCGTGTTCTCTGCTAGCTGCTGCACACGTGCTTTCCCTAGAAAAGAAATTAAGATAAGACAATGAACACAATAGTCATAAGTCACACGCGTAACTGCAACACACGACCTCTAGCTAAAGTACAAACTATGAATGTACCACTTGTGCTTATGGAAGTGTTGAAATTAAATGCAAACTAGAATTTGCAGTTTCTTGTCCCTCATGTAATCAAGATTAATCACTCATTTTCTGACAAGGCTGAAGCTGAATGGACTAAGAGAGGCACCACCATCAAGTCCAAGCACTCCCTAGTTTTTCCATATCAGGTTTTTAATCAAGAGGTACCTTGCAAAACAAGGCAGCTACCTGCTTTTAAACAAGATTCAAAATTTGCTCAAAATTCACTGGTAACTGTGTCTTGAAGAATTTTCTTACACTTTGAATAATTAATGGAAACCTGTTGAATCGGCTAGGGCTGTTTGTCATGTTTTGTCCTGCTTGTCTGTATTAATGGAAATTGCTACTTTCCTCCTTAGATCTGCTTGCTGAACTGATCATGTGGCTGCTCCCTAACCTTTTTCAGTTAAAATGAGCTGGGTTTAATTTAAACCGATTACTTCTGATAATCCAGCTCACTTCACATAAGCAGTAGCAGCCAATTTATCATGTATTCAGCCAATTCTGTATGGGTTTTTTTTGACATTTGTCAAAATTAGCACGTAGGACATTAGACAACTAGTATAATTTAAATACTCCAGCTATTCAGATAGGACAACCTATTTACCAGTTAATTAAATTCTAGCTTAGCACAGTGTACTATGTTTCTGTATTGCCCAGAAAAAGATCCACATCATCTCACCTAAGCAGATGATAATGCATTTCTGATCTACTAATACTCTAATGTGCTTAAGAGATTAAGCACTATGCCATTGATGAGACTATAATAAGTAACATTTAGAATTACTTGTCTCTGGTTCATAGAGTATATTTTTAGATAACTGATTATTTAAATACCGCCTTCACCAGATGGGTGATTCATATACTTAAGCATTAAATCTAATGTAGCACGGATCTATGCCACATAGTGAAGTTGGCTGCTAGATATTAATCATCTTCCTTTAAAGTTGCAGATAAAGTGTTCAACCAAAAGGAATGCCAGGTCTCAAAGAAATATCCAACACCCACATAGCTCTGCTACAGGCCAGAACAAATGCAATTTTAAGAACCTATACAGTTTTTGTAGCCAAAAGTATCAGACATTCCACCCACAACCACACAATCAAAGGCAAAATCCCAAAGGCAAAGCACAAGAAAAAAGGATGAAACCTGTTAAGTTTGCAAAACTTGGCCTATCATTAGTGGGTAGCAGCTGGTATTTTTAACAGCATTCATTGCCATTTAAGACATCTCTTCTCCATTAACAGTATTATTTCTTAATCTTTTCTCCCCCAGAGTTTCTGCAGAAGCTTAATTCCTCTTGCCCAAAAAGCAGCAAGATTTCAGTAAAACACAAAGGCATCTTGTGCTTATGAAACTTATTTTTTAATTGGCTCACATCAGATCAGACCCTCTAGTGGAGACCCAGCTTTCTCTTATGTTTTCGGACCAATTATTTTGTTATTTTAAATACCCTAGACTGCAAAGTGAAGTTGAAAAAAAACCAAACAACCCAACAAAATAAAAGAAACAGGCCTACTGCAAGATACTACAGATAGTGGGCCACTTGCATTTCTAACATTGAGACACGCAAGTGTCCAGAGCAATCTACATGCAGAAAAAAGTTACTATGGTACGTTCTGAGAAAGCTGCATCTGCATGTCTCCTATACAGAAACGCACAATTTCTGACAACATTTCAAGTCAGTGATGTACAACTCCATCAAAATACATGAGATTTCATCGCTATGAGAGTATTAAGGTAATGTACACAGCTGGATACAACTGCTGTGATCAGCACCTCTCCCATGACCAGGAATGCAGCTTCTCCCATACAAACATTCCTTCCATGCTCCCAAAAAGCACAGAGTTTTCAGTACTTCAAGCAGAAGGAACTTCAGCACCTTTACAGTTCCCCCCTCTACACATTCACACTCTTTTCCAAGTTGTGGGGAGCCTTCCAGGCTAAAGATTCCTAAGGAGCAACCTTAATTTATAGTTCGCAACCACTTCACAGTCTTCCTTAAACACTTTCCAATAAAAAAAGAGTTTATGATTCTAGATTTGTCCATATAGACTGAAGAGTGCTCTGACATGTAAACAAGTTTCATGTGCAAGTCCTTCAGTTCTCTACAGAGACATAATCATCTACCGCAGCAACTGACAGATCTGGAAGACACTTGCCGCCTTCAGGTTTGTGGGTCTCAAAAGCCTGTCAGCTTCTGCTTTGCTCCAGAACCATCAGTCAATTTAATGAAATTATTACCTCTCTAAAAACTTGTGACCATGGCTACAATAATAGTATCAAGAACTTGAAAACATATTCAGTGGTGTCTTCTCACTACCCATCACGTGTCATTACAATCTTCTGATGAGAACTGTAGTCATGGTGAAGCAAAGCACCAGGAATCAAACAAGAACTGGGCGCAGGTTCCTTGTCCTCCACTTTTCTTTCTCACTGTATCCTATCCTGTGCAACTACTTTCCTCTGCACTTCAACATATTTAGTCTCCTATTCCCCTATAAAATCCTGTACTTGAAGAGTGATCCCACATGCTAACTGAATAGGGTTTGCAATATTATGCAACAAGCATACACCCAGTGTTCAGTTCTTCACATTTGCTGGTTCAGCCCCACTGGTACACGCTAGTATAGCAGGCTGTTAACTGCTACGACAGTTTTATCATGTTTTCCGGGACCATAAAGGCAAACCAAGCGCTGCCTGGAGATCGCAGTGACTAGGTACCACTGCTAATTCCACTTGTACCCAAACAGTGCTTGAGCACTCAGATAGGACCTCAAAATCCCTTCCCAGCTCAAACATCCGGAGCTCAGAGCTGTCTACACATCTGCTCAACTGTAGGCCTAGAAAGACTGCCAGGACTGCAGCAATCCTCCAGCAGCTGGCTTTCTTGGCAGTATGCAGTTTCATTTTTAAGACCACACAAAAAAGGCCGGCTCAGACACCACCCTGCCAATTGTCCTCACACAGGAGTTGTGCAACGATTCTGGTAACATCCTTTTATCTCGTAATTTGGAATGTGATAACCTTCAGGGAGGGAAGGAACATGGGAAGAAAGGGAGGATTACTGGAACTGAGTTCTTCAAAAGGCTAGAAAGCTAGAACCCCTTATCAGAGCAACTGATATGAAGTCTCTTATGTAAATGGCTTAAACTAGCTACTGACAGACCTACACTGGAACTACAGGATTAACTAATAACTTCTCTTTTGCTTTTATATCCTTTTGCAAGTTTACTGCAGTCATAACAAGATTGCTCTTGCAGTTTAGTAAAACTCTTCCTTGCTTGTAACAGCCTGGGCATCATTTAGTCTAAAGCCCACACATATCCCCTAAAGAACATGCTGCCATTGTATCAGAAGTAAAGGTCACATGCTACCTAAAAGGGAAAAACGTTCTCCCTTTACCACCCTCAACTCAGAGCTGTAGCTGTGTAGACTCAGCAGAGAAAGAAAAAACAACAAAGAAATGCAACAGTTGCCTCTGCTTGGATAGCTAATATAGCCGACAGTTTGAGAAGAGGAATGTGCTTTTACTTGACATAACCTTACACCAGTCCAAGATAGCAGACAGTCACTTTAAATTGGCATTGCTCATTTTCATACTGACATTTGTTTTACTGTACACCTTCAGTGCAGAATACATGGTACAGAGTTGCCGCTCTCCCACCCCAGGTGCTAATAACCAAGTGTGAGCCCCCAGATCAGCAGCAGCTTTGCTGAAGAAGTCATTCACAGCTCCTCTCAATCCTTTACTCTAAGGCATTGTCCATGACAACATGGTTGTTATCTACTCCACATAGCCAAGAATGCCAGATATACATTTTTGCATTTATAAACCCTAAGCAACTTAATTCTAGATTTAACAGAACAGAAAAGTGAGGCTTTAGAGTTTTTGCAGCAGACGGGTTCAGTACCACCAGCTGAACCAGTACATTAAGTAACAGCTGACTGACTGTAGTATTTTTACCATGCTTCCAATACTTAGCACGTACCTTCCAACATGAACAGCAAACTTTTGCCCACTTCTAAACAAGCTTCAAAAGATTGTGTTTCGAGATTTGTGCTGAGGTAGAGTATTTCTCTGTTCTGACATCTTACCATATAGCATATCAAGTCTTACAAATATATAAGGCAAGCAATATTCTTTAAAAAATGCAGCTAGCACCTCCTTGAGAAAAAAAAAAAAAAAAAGATTCCAGCATCCTAGAGAAAGCACTCCATTATGAATCTAAAGGCAAATGAGATGCATATTCCCCACAACTCCAGGGGAAAGCAAACTAGTATCTCTGCCAGGACAGATTCCCACAGGCTAAAAGAATGACACTTCGTCACTTGTGAACACCTCTGCTTTAGAGGTGATATTGCTCAGAAAGACAGAAGTTACAGTGAAAACATTATCTAAGAGATATTTAAGCAAATTTCTTCTCAAAGCAGAAATTAAGCTGATTCTTACTTCCCATAGTTATCTGCAGCATAAAAAGGGGGCTGCACATTCCACCACATCAAATCTAAACTCCTCCTGCAATGAATTTATCAATGAGACACATAAACAGAGAAACTCATTTGTATTTAGCCTCACTGCTCTTTACATCATAAAAGTTCATGCTTAAACTAACAGTCCAAATACTGCAAGGATTCTCAGACAATTCTTATTTGCAAAAGGCAGTTTAATAAACACACAGCAGTTGCTCAGCAATTAAAAATTTTTGCAAGGCCAGGATGAACTTAGTCTTTGCAAAAAAAACCAAACCAAACCAAACCAACCCAGGACAATTCTTAGAGCTGAGATCTGTGTAATTTCTCCATTCAATGTTAAAACAAAAATCATCTGTAGCAGGAACAAAGAAACCCTAGCATTTGTGGAAGTTACTCTGCCACAAAGATCTTGTATTTGTAGTGTTCCTGTTGTCTATTAAGGCTGACGAATAAGCTATCATAGATGGTATTAGACTCAAAAGAAAATATAGTTCAAGGAGGACATATTTGTTTTTCCTCCTCCTGTGATCTCTAGGCAGTAATTGGCAAACAATCACAAATCTGTCCTTCTAAACAATGCAACACTTCATCAGCAAGGCTTCTTGAGAAATAAAAGGCATGTTGCATTGTACACAAACAGACTACTGACTGACACTGAACTCCAGAGGGGCAAACCAACTTCAGATGGGCAAAAAAACCCCCCACAAGCAGGATTTTATCTGCTTGTCACACTAGGGATCACTGTCACCTTGATCTAAAACAAAGATACTTGTTGCAATACAAAGGAAGCTATATGTTTACATTTTTAATTAATTCTTATAAAGACTTCAAAGCAATATAGTAGGACACATCTTTAAAAATGGTTCCCGAGCAGCGAAACTGTTAACTGCATGCACAAGTTGCAATACAGCTCTTGTTGGTCAACAAATACTAGTTCGCATTAGATCGCTATGACGAAGTTAGCATATATTACTTCATTAACTAACCTTGTAGCTGTTTGACGCATTACACTTTTAATCTTGCAGTCTTAAATTAACCTATTTTTTTTTGTTGACAACATGGACAACGAGGCTAAACTGAGCAATTTCATGCCTTTATGTTACATACCAGTTGAAGGTTAACATCTTTGGTTTTAATGATTAAATGACAAATTTAGAATAAAAGAAAAGTCTTGATATGAATAGATTGCTATTCAGTACATGCAGAATCATTCCACTTGTGACACATATTTATCGCCCCAATTACTCAGTCTCTCAATAACAGCTCATGCTGTAACATAATGGAATGCTCTCAGGTCCAGGTTTCGTTATGTGATCAATGAAATTAAAACATTTACTAGCAGAGATTTGTAAGAATTCTGTAAGAACTTGTGAAGATGTACTCTGATAGTAGCATACTGCCTCTGATAAGACTCAGTATGTATCTAACAAGAAGTAGGTTTTGTTAAGAGGATTGGCTGGAACACATTAAAGACATCCTTTAAATCACTGCAAGTAGTAAAGAAGATTAGGGCAAGTTAATCTTAATATCAGATCCATAAGGCACCTTTGAGATGACAATAGTCCATTAATTCTTTGCATAAGAGTTACTTTCAGTCTCTAATGTAATTTGTTTTGCATTGTTTTTCAAGCTTGTCCCATCTTACAAACTCTTGCCAGCGCAGAGGTGTTGCAGGTGAGCAGCTTTATATCCCCCACTGACAGACGTGCCATCCTTAATTTGTGGCAGAATCATTTCTCTTGGTATAGCTTATTTCAGTCAAGGAAGGGATTTATCTTAAATAAATCTTAAATTTATTTATTTTAAATAAATCTTAAACTTAAAATAGGTTTACCCTGACGAATACCACAGCTTTACTGATGTTAGCATGACCTCAGCAGCAATACTTTGCTAGGAGGGCTATCAATTTTATAGGACTGCTTACCTGGGCAGGTTTCTTGTCCTCTCCTCTCCTGACAGTCACAATCTAGGGAATTTGATAAACCTTTTCCCTCCCTTGTACAAATGCCTTCCCAAGACTAAAGTTATTTTTTTGGTCTTTCTTAGAAGAAAAAAAATAAAAATGAACATCAAGCTAACTAAAAGAAGGTACTTAGTCAACTAAGCGCTCGCGTGGATTATGGTAGCACTGTGTGTGTGTATATGTGCACACATATGTGTGAAAGGACATCAAAGCAGCAGATCTCAAACTGCTTTTTCAGGAACAATGCTGAAAGGTATTTTATAACCTGAGCAGTAATGTCTACTGACTGTTGCTAGTTACTTAAGTAACAACTTAATCTGGAAAGCTGCCCAGTGGAAAAAGACCTGGGGGTGT
>NW_009596655.1:22856-66224 GCF_000690535.1 Cariama cristata
GAAGTGATCATCCCTTTGTACTCTGCGCTGGTGAGGCCACGCCTTGAATACTGTGTTCAGTTTTGGGCCTCTCACTATAAGAAGGACATTGAGCTGCTGGAGTGTGTCCAGAGAAGAGCGACAAAGCTGGTGAAGGGCCTGGAGAAAAAGTCATACGAGGAGCAGCTGAGGGAGCTGGGGTTGTTTAGTCTGGAGGAGAGGAGGCTGAGGGGAGACCTGATCGCCCTCTACAGCTACCTGAAAGGAGGTTGTAGTGAGGCGGGGGTATCGCTATCGGTAACCAGTGATAGGACATGAGGAAACAGTCTCAAGTTGCACCAGGGGAGGTTCAGGCTCAACATTAGAAAGAACTTCTTCACTGTTAGAGTCGTTAAGCATTGGAATGGGCTCCCCAGGGAGGTGGTAGAGTCACCATCCCTGGAGGTGTTCAAAAAACGTTTAGATGTGGTGCTTCAAGACATGGTTTAGTGGGCATGGTGGTATCAGGTATACGGCTGGACTTGATGATCTTTGAGGTCTCTTCCAACCATAATGATTCTATGATTCTATGATAACTGAGCCTCCTTATTCTTGGGTAGAATAAAAAAAGCTTGTGGAAAGGGTATGTTTTGTAGCATCTACCATTATTCCCAAATGATGCAACCAACCTACAACCCAATTTTACGGAAATCCTTGTCCATGCAAGCTTACTAAGATTTTTACCAGACATGTAGGTGATTAAAAGCCAACCATCACTGAAAACAGAAAAAAAGTGAAAGAAATCACAATCTATTATGAAGGCACAGAGAACATAGTGATGTCATTGTGTCCTGCTCCCCAAACAGAAGGTAACGTGGCTAAACTCATCATACACGGAAAGGATATGGACCAGGTTGCAACATTTCAGGTTGCTTTTCTGAGAGCACCAGCATCAATGACAGTGAAGACAAAGCACTGCTTCGTTAGCATTTTCTCCATATACCTTGCTATCAATGGGCAAAACAGAAGAAAATAAATGATAATTTCTACTTCAAAAAGCCTGTATTTTCAGACATTTGGAAGTGTTTAAATAAAAGTAAACTGGTGATGAAAACTTGGTTACATGTATCATTCTCTAGAAGTTTGTTTCCTCAATTCAGAGTGATGCTATAATATATTCAAGCTTGTAGTTTTTCCATGTTAAAACTCCCTTGTTTTTGCAAAGGCTTAAACTTCAATTCTGTTTATTATACCTACATTTCTCTCTTTTGGTTGGCTGTTTCAGTGAAAGACATAATTCAGCATACTCTGTTTTGGAAACAAGCATTTTTCAAGTCTCAACCAGGAATTCAATATTCTTCTGCTGATTTAACAGATTCTCCACTAAGCTTTCAGAAGCTAAGTCGCCTCCCGAGGGCTTATGAAGACCTTTTGCAATGTTAACATAAGTCAAGTTGTTTTCTGGGCATTATACTTGTAAATACCTCATCATTAAAAAAACACAACAGTCAATTCCTTTTTTGAGAAAGCATAAAAATCACTACTACTCTTTTACAGACATGAATACGTTTTTCATACAAGATACAGAAAATTCCCTCTTTAAGGCTTCTCCTGACAAGCACAAGTCAAGCTTCTAACAACATTTGCACAATAAAAAAAAAAATAGCAAAATGTTTTTAGATTTGCCAGGTTGCAGAAAGGACAAGCATGACTTCGGCATATCTGACTGGAAGCAAGGGTCAGATTCAAAACAAAGTAGTACCTATTTAAGGGCTGAAAACTAGAGAAAATAGAGTGAGATTTTGAACTAAAAACACTGGAACACTAAACAAAATTCCAGTTCAACATTCAATACATGCCAACACTTTTACCTTTTAAGGAAAAGTTGCAATAAGAGAGACAGGGAGAACACAATGTTGTTAAAAATGCTGTAGCGACGTTTAAGGACCTGGGATGGTAATATCTTCCAGAGCTGGTTTTAAGAGGCTTGTAAGATCATCTGTCAGGAAGAAGACTCGTAACATGAATTCACATCCCAAGGCAGAAAGGGAGACCAAGACTGATTCACATGGAGAACCCTGCCAAAGGCAGCACTCACCTACACAATAATGGAAAGGTCACTTCCTACAGCAACCTATTCTTTCAGCCTCAAAAAGAAAAAGTGATTTATAACAGTGCAAAAATAAGACAAGAGGTTTAAAGCAAAGTTTTCACTGGTTTCTTCTGAGAGTTCATACTACAAAAGCTAATAAGGAAAATTTTATTATACATTACATACAAATTTCTTATCTTTCAGAATACTTTTCCTATCTCATTGTTTAAAGTTCCAGGGACAAGGTGCCTCCACACGTACCAATCTGCTTCCTCGAAGTTTGCACGTGTGAGCACTGCACCGCTGCCAATATTTGCAGTAAGAATTTTACATCCTTCCCTTCAGATGCCATCTGCAGATTTTCATTACAGGTCTTCAGGAAAGTATTATACACAATTATACAACGTAACCTGAGATTGCACAGAGACATATTAAAATGTATGGGTCAGAATACTATATTCCCCCAGGTTTATGTTATAAAGCACCAGCTCACACAGGCAAATGCCAAGAGAACCTGCCAAAACAATGAGAAACTTAAAAAATTAATTAGAAAAATTCCTTAAGTCAGTGCTTTTATATTGTTGTTTAATAGCTGAAACGTTAGTATTTAGCAAAACAATCAGAAAAACGACTCGTTGGGTTTTTGTGCAGTGCTGCTGCGGACATCCAGGTTTAAAACCAGCCTGGAAACGGGAAGAGTCTTTAGGCGTGATGTCCAGCCTGCGGTCACCAGAAGGCCCGAGCACCTCCCACGAGGGGCCGCTGCCGCACCGAGGGAGCCCCCAGCCACTCCTGGCCGTACCCCAGGGCTGCTGCGGGCTCCCCGCTCCGTGCGGCACCGACCTGCTGTCAGGATGCGCTCCTCACCCCCCCAAAAAAGCCGGTACCGCATCACGGTAGAGTCATGCTTAATTCATCTAGGAGACGCTAAGGAACCACTAACTGGACAGCTGAGTCAAGTTATTTATTCTTCTGACACACTTGCGTGCTTCCCGAGTTCACTGCTTGGGAGATAAACTACAAATAACATGGGAGGAGAAGCCCAGTTTAAGAGCCAGCGCACTTGAAAGCATGAACGAGGAAATCAAAAGACTGCTGAGAGCTCATGTTCATTGGCCATATGGCAGCAGCATTAGCAACGATTTATTTTAGAAGCAGTGAAGGGCTTGGCTCATGACCATTCTGAGTTAACCCCATGCCTATGGCTTTTTAGCAACACCGTATGCAGGAGATTTGACCAGATTACATGGGTACTGAGTATGGAGCCACTGCAGAGGTGATGGTAAAAATTCTCAGTGCTTTAAAGGAGAGAGGAAAACAGTTAAATTTGATTTAAAAGATTGGCAATGGTAAAGCCTAGGACATTCAGAAATGGAAAAAGGAGAAAAGAAAGATTATGGTTGATGTTCTTGGCATTGAAAGGTCTCTGAGAAACAAAAATTTATGCTAATACTAAGTATCTGTCATTGCATTTGCTATCAAGCTAAACAGTTCCAGTGGAGTCTAAAGACATGCCAAAAAGCAGCTGGGTGCATGTACTGTGTACTCATTGAATTTATACACACTGGTGAGATTGAAGCCTTTGGCATATTCCAAAGCCCAGAAGAGTATTTTTATATCTGCATTTACTGATTTTGTTTGCAACTACCAGCTGCATTTAGGGAACTCCAAGACAGCCTGCTCGCACCATGAACTTCATCATAAAGAGATGCATCTCCCACCGTGAAGAGATCACGTCTCTTGATGTGACTGGAAAGATACGATCTGTTCAAGAACTACCATTTAAAATATAATGACTTAAAGAGGTTTTAAAAGAACTTTGGTCAAGTGTGCAAGCATAGAATGGTTTGGGTTGGAAGGGACCTTTAAAGATCATCTAGTTCAACTCCCCTGCAATGAGCAGGGACATCTTCAACTAGAGGTTGCTCAGAGCCCTGTCCAACCTAATCTTCAACGTTTCCAGGGATGAGGCATCTACAACCTCTCTGGGCAACCTGTTCCAGTGTTTCTCCATCCCATTGTAAAAAATTTCTTCCTTATATCTAGTCTGAATCTACCATCTTTTAGTTTAAAACCATTACCCCCTGTACTATTGCAACAAGCCGTACCAAAAAATTTGTCCTCATCCTTCTTATAAACCCCCTTTAAGTACTGAAAGGTTGCAATGGAGACACTTTCCCAGAAGATCTTCCTAATTGTTCAAAATTACACATGTTCCACAGCTTATTATTCTATTCATAGAAACTCTGTGTTGGTGACCACAATAGAACTTGACTGATCAGGCTGCATATGCACTTCAAACATCACAGCAGTAGTATTGCCCAACCTTGCTGTGGCCAATAAAATAGTATTTGTATTAACAGGATAAATCTGATTTCTTCATACTGCCCTGATTGGTCTATCAGTTAAACTATAAACTCTCTAGAGCAGTAACGACCTCTGTACAGCAGTGAGCACAGTCTTAGCTCATGTCAAAGGCTTTCTGCCACATGGTGACACAAAGATGTTACAAAATACCATGGTAATAAAATCAGCTAAAATGGCTGCTCACCCACGCACAGCCATAACAGTATTATAATTATTTGATTAGTCATCTTTTGCCTCAAACAGCGGGCTTCATTATGCGAGCAGAGAGACTTTGAAACAAGACACATGTGCAAAGGAGACCAGCATGAATAAACATTTTAAGGAGTTAGTAAAAGCAGTATTAAACCCAATTGATTTATACTGAGCCAATGTTTATCAAACTACAGGAGACAGCTTTTCTACAGTAAATCCTTTTTATAAGATCCTGAAAACTCAAGCTTTAAAGAGACAGATCAAACCAGTACAATGGTATGGATGCCACAGCAAAAAGATGGGTTAGTGGACCATCCTGCCTCAAATCTGGTCAATGTTGGTTCCTAAACCCAGGGTAATCCAAACATTTAGTAATAGTTGCAAATCCATAAAATGAGTAAATTCCATTAGAGTTTATAAATGCTGAAACTTAGAAGTTATTAATCCTTAGTCATTAAAGTGAGATTACAAATGTTATCTTTTAGCCTAGACTCAGTGCCATTTTTGTACAAACGAACAGCTAACACAAAGCATCAATGGCTAACAGCAGAGTTCTGGGAGCAGAAAGGTAACACATCAGTATACCTTCAGCTTTAAATTTTTACTGAACTACTACATGGCAGATCAGAATTCACATACATACCAGACAGGCAATTCGGAACTTAAGGGATGTCTACCACCACCACTTATTCATTTCTGCATATAGTTGAACTGGATATTCAGTGGTTAAAAGTGGATATTGGTTAATATCCAAACCACCCTACAGCTCCTACCCATGGAGGCAGCAGTGGGAAGTATCTCACATGCCAGAGTTCAGTTGAGAGCGAGAGTGGCTGAAAAGGTTTTGCACGGTGAAACTTGTTAATGTTACAAGAAGGAAAATGACTTCTTAATAACTCAATTCTTTATTTTGTCCACATGTACATTTAATCTTTTGGGTGCACACACATCATCAGTGATCAATTTTTATACTTTCTGCTTTTGTAGTTGGCACAATTGTATAGCAACCTGCATCTTCCCCAGTGCAATTGAAACGAGGCTATGTTTAGTCTTACATGTGTACTTTACAGATGCTCAACTACAGAACCGGGCAAACTGAGGACTCAGAGCGAGGTTACTACGCATGAGAGTAACACATGAAGTATTTACATTCCTTAAGAAGGGTTCATCTACAAATGCACAGGGTAGAAGACACCAAGCACCCCCTGTCATTACAATTAGCTAACAGTGGGTCCAAGTCTTTAAAACATATATGAATGAAAGGCTGCTTTATCAAATGTAGTATAGCTACCAGATGCTGTACCAGTGGCAGAGATTTTGATGAAGCTGTGTCTGAAACATAAGATGACTTGCCTTGCAGATGTCTGAAAGACATTTTTAAGTCAGCTCAGGCTACGTTAGGATACTTTAGCAGAGTATGCTTCCACTGCTAGAGTGGAATCTTCTGTAACCAATTCCAACAGTCTGTGGAGGGACTGCAGCCACTGATAAACTGAAGTCTTGGACAAGACTTGATTGCTCTTCGTAGTGGGAAGTAAAGTTTCAACCCTGAAGTACAGAGCTTAAACCAAAAATGCAAAAAGATAATACCCTGACTTGTGTGGAGGTCAAACATCATCAGGAAGAAAGAAACTACTACTAAAAGCTGTCAGTCATTCCTCTGCAGGTCACCAGAAAAGTAATCTTCATAGAAGCAAAGAGAAACTAACTTGCCCTGATGAGGCTTGTAAGTATAGTGGGAATGAAAATTGGAACCTGCCTTAGAAAAGAAGCTTTTTTACTAGGGGAAACGCCTTTATCGAACTGCTTTGGTACTTCAGGGCTACAGGGTGACTGAATGTAGAGAATGACATCTCGAAGACATAAGTGGCTGATACAGATGCAAGAAACCTATCTAGTCAATGGGTAGATTTGAAAGACAGCAACCAGCCAGCTACTCCAGAACTGCTGAGCTAGGAACACATAACAGCTTGTACATAGCACAAAACAGCCTACTTGGCAAGATAAGAATGTCCCCTTGAATCTTGCCTGCTTAACAATTAGCACATCCTTTATAAGTGCAAGAGAGGTGTTCTAGACATGAGTACCATTCAACTCCAGTCAGAGGTTCCAAGTGCTTTGATGAACAGCCCCTGAGTTCTGCACAATCAGATCTGGGAGTACCTAATATATCTACCGTCTGTCCAAGAAATGAGGTGTCAGAATTATCCTCACCAGTCCAAGTCTAGTAGGATGGCTACTGTCACATTGTATTGGCTTGTCAAAGACCATCAGAAGGAATCTCATCAGAGAACAAGTCAGCTTCCCCGACCACAGGCTGGAAATGCACACAAGCAAACAGATACAAATCAAATATGAAGCAGTAGGAACTGATATTCATTAAGAAGTGTCAATGCAATGATGTCGTTGTAGGATGCATCTTGCACAGACAATGACTCTGGAAACATCTACTCTGCACCTTTCCCTATGGTCCAACAGCACTGGAAAAGGCATTTGTGGAATGTAAAAGAAGCTCTACAGGTTTATTATTCTCTGTGTAAAAATATAAAATGTCCCAAGATGCTAAAAATAGGGTGTTACTGCTGTGGGAGGTACCACTTTCATTTTTGACAAAATCCTTTATGTTGCAAGAGATGTCTTGAAATCACCCAGTCCAATCCACCTGCTCAAGCAGAGTCAGCTAGTGCAGGTTGCCCTGAACTGTGTTCAGTTGGGTTTTGACTATCTCCACAGATGGAGACTCCACAACCTCTATGGGCAGCCTGTTCCAATGTTTGACCACCCTCACAGTTTCAGTTTTCAGAAACTCCTTTCCTCTCTATTAAATCCTAAAATTATCAAAAAGTTGTAATTTACTAGATGCAGAAAACAACTAAAACTACCCACATTAATTCAGTTCTACCTTGCACTTTTAGCTGCCTCCCACAATAGAGGATGAAATTTCAAGTCTATCAGTTTGACAGGCTAATAAAATAATGAGCACTTTGCAACCTTTGCTCATCAATATGCTGCACATAATAGATACCAGGCATCTAGCCTAAATGGTTTGAAGCTGCTGAGATATTTTGCCTGCAGAAGGTGAAGGCTCAAGCCGCCAAACCCCAGAATAATACATACATCCACTTCTTGTGTACCCTGGCAGCCAAAGAGTCAGTCAAACTTGCCAGGGCACTTTGCTCATTATACATAAAATGTTTGACTGAATCTTAGTAACAACTCAGCATGGGTTCAGATTTATTTTAACCTGTGGCCAATCCCCACATGAATGTCCAAACTGCTTAGCCACAGAAATAACAAGCATAGCAAAGCCAGGTTCAAAGTGTTTTCTCTTTACATCTAAAGCTAAGATAAATGTTATTCATGCCACACTGTGCAAATATAACTGCAAGGGCTCCAGCTCTAAAAATAGAAGTGGTAGCAAAGTAAGAACTAGTAATGAGTGGTATTACTGCTACCTCTGCCCAAGCAAGAAAAACTAAAATGCTTTGTAGAGTTAGTTGATGACACTTCCGTCTGCAGCAATTAGCCTCACAGAAGGTATCAAAAAGAACTTGGCAAGAATAAGCTTCATCATGTTGTTGCTGTATTTATTTTTTTAAAGAAAATAAAAACAACAAATTGAGGAAATTTCTAAAGCAAAAGCAGTAAGGTGTGGAAAGAGAATTTAGACTCACGTTCCAAAATAAAAGAAAATCTGGAAGCGGAGATTAGCCAACATTCTCAACAAATCAGATACTACAATAAGTCACATTCCGTATGTTCTACTCGCAACCATTTAAACCTGTCTTAAAGTGGAGTTATAATTTAGATATTGTAAGAACCAAAGCTGCCTCTCCCTTCCAAGACTTTAGTGGACACTTCTGTTTAACAACCATCAATGCTCAGATGTTTTTTTTTGTCAGAGCACAGAACTGAGCCTAAATGTATAATTAGGCAAGTTAGAAGAAGTAGTAATACTTTGGCTGGGACAGCAAGAAAAAAAAAGTAGTTGCCAGGAGGACCAATCAGCTAGCAAACTACCTAACACTACTCTGAACTTTTACTTATAGACACAAACTGACTACTTGGCAAGTTTTCAGAAAAGGAACCTACATCCCTGAAGCTACAGCAACCAACAAGTTTAAGTACAACCACTCTTGAGAAAAACCCTTTAATAATCCGCATTGCTGTTACTGCTAGGTGAGACCTACAGAAACAGTCCTCAGGTGGTGAAGTACAATAAATGGTGCCAATTATACCTGAAATACTAAAGACTGCTATCAACACTTTTTCAATCTCTCCCTCAACAGATTAGTGGAATTGAACTTGCAGGAAGAATTAGCTCCTGAAAAATCCCATGCACTACCTTGCTTTCTGAAATTTTCCTTTAAAGGTAACATCTAACAGACAGGAAAAGAAGCAAAAGCTTTGTGACCAATGACAGGAAAGTATATAGTTTCCATAAACAATATATATTTCTTATTTTCTACGAATCTGGACATGAAGCCTCCAAGTCACCTATTGCTACCAAAAAGCTGCAGCCTTGCCAGGGCCATGTAATTTATCACAACCAGATGGTGTGCTGTCAATAAAGGAGGGGCTGCTATCATTCCAGGGCAGAATAATTGCCTTCCCTTTGAACCAAGGACAATGTTTTCAATAAAAACCCAAAGCTGTTTAATGCAACTTCCAGTCTGTCAGACTCCCACTGTGCCGCTCCAGGATTCATTAGACTCACAGAAGTGAATGAGACCATTTGTTAAAAACATAGCACAAGAGGCATGTTGAATCTTCTTTATAAGCTTTTTGCATAGACTTTTTCTAGCACAAGTTTTACAGGGAAAGTAGCTGTACTGCATTAAAATGCCACCTATGTCCTAAATCTTTTAAGTAAACTACGGTAGATCTTCACTGCTCTGGTATGCACCTCTTCTAGCTCTGCATTTTTGCATCTCAAAAGCAGGAGAAGCAACACTTATTCTGGGAGGAAGACTAATAGGTAATGGTTGTGAAGCAGAAAGAATTAAAGGTTAGCTAGTAAAGGAAGCTAAAGAAGAACTGAAAGCTGTCTCTTCCAGACCAAAATACCACTAGGCTGACATTCCTCTGACATCCGGAAACACATCACAATTATACTGGAGTAATTCAGAGAACTGGACCTTGCAGTGTAGTTAAACAAGTTACAGTACAACCAAATAGTACCTTCACTTTGAGCAATGCAAGAGACTGGATGAATTTCACTACATACTAAGTTTCCCCTAGAGCTTCAAACTCTGCCAAATAAAAAGCAGTAATTATTTGAACACTCAAAGCATTTTCTAAGTCTGCTTCCAAGCCAAATTTTGACTTTCAGCTTCCTCTTCTTTCAACAGTACATATTTAATGAAGCAGTTAAGAAACACATCCTCTTTTCACAGCAGCAGAACATTTTGTTCATCTTGAAAAGCTAGAATAACTACCAAGCCTGGGAAATTAAAGGTGAGCTGCAAGCCCAAGTGTCACCATTTCCAGGAATTACATGTACAGAACAGAATGCAAACATTCATGTAGTTTTAGTTCCAGGATGGTAACAAACATTACTAAAAGATGGCCTAAGCCCAGTTTACTCTTGATTGACCTTCTAACTAAGATCAAACCAGCACATTCTTTTCTTCAGGCAGCAGTTGCCTAAAGCATGCTACTCAAATTCTATCACATTTTACATGTGATTTACAGTCTTAGAAGAAAAAGATATTCAGGCGAAGCATGATAGAAGAGTGGAAAAAAAAAAACAACAATAGAACAGTATTTAAAATTTTGCACAAATCTTAACTGACATACATTTCTGCTTATCACCTCCAGGAGCTGCAGTCAGTAGCTGATGGCTTACCACCCAGAAGACCACAACTGGTAAAAAAAAAGGGTAAAAGATAAAGCACAAGATCTCTCGGTCTTCATAAGAAGCAGTTATGTGCATGAACAAAAAGAAAAAAGGGAAAGAATAAGTCGTCTCCTCTGTATGAACAAGCAAGGATTGCTCTTACCTTAGAATACTGGGGTCCATCCCCACCAGAACTTCATAAACATCACCGGAAAAATCTCACTTTGTTGATCTTTCTTAATGAGTACATGCGGCAGGGACATAATACAATGGAGAGAGCAAGTAACAAACTTCCACAGAAACAGAGACACAGATCTATTTTTTACTAACACTTAAACCTCTTCTCAGATTTTGAGCATTTCTTGCACCTATGCAGTAGCCTTCAACGGAGATTGTGTAAGCTTTTCCAAAGCCCCCAGACACAGGTGTGTGGCAGCTCACACTGAGTGTGCAAAGGTGCACACAAGAGAAAGTTTGATATCCTTTACAAGGTAGAGGCCTTTGTTTTCCAACACATGCCAGTCAGTCTCATCTCGATAATAAACCATTTCTACTGTTCTTGTTTTGTACAATATAGTTTTCTCCAACTTGGATGTATTACACACATAGTACACTACAAAACCATCTTTTTTGAGATTCTCACCAGCTATAAAGTATTAGTTTTGCCACTGCTATTAAAGCTACTTTAATGAGAAGGTAGTGAAAACTGAGCACATCCTGCATCATTAGAAACCAGTCAATTTGACCAAAAAAGCTAAGGGCAACTGAAGCCATTTGTCCTTACACAAAGAAAATACATTCAGAACTACAAATATTGACTGATGCAGAGTACTTGGAAAAAGAAGCCAAACACCATAGGCTACACCACAGCACAGATGATCAGCTGCTAATTATGTCAGCACTTACACCAGGGCAGAACCAGAATGTAGCATGTTCATAGTCTTCCTCTTGATCAACCTCCTTCTCCAGTAAGTGACTGAAGAAGTGGTATCAGTTTCTAATTAACACCATATCAAATCACGTAATACAACTTTAAGGACAGACACAGCTGAACAGTTTTGCTGTAGATTTTACTATGACTCTTCCCTCTAGTTTGCATTTTAGATTTCCTAATTAATCTGAATTTTCTAAACCCAGCAACTGAATTGATCTGTTTTATTCATTGAAACACCTTAGTCCCTCTTGCCACACAGATGGATTGGTATCTGCATCAAGATGGAATTAAATGAAACAAGGGTAAAAAAACCCCAAACTACCGGGGGGAGGGAAATCACACATGGCACCAACAGTCAATTTTGCTGAGCTTTGCAAAGTGAATTTCAGTACAGTTCTAAGGAACATAGATTTTTTTTTAAAGGCTCCACTGGTACGCAACATCATGGGTACACTAACTAGCACTTTTAAAAATACAAAGTATTTTCAGCATTGTGATAAAAATACAGCAAATAACTCATCCTTGGAAACAGTCAATGTATTCTTTCAAATCTCTCATTTAAAATATTGCTGCACAACAGGAACAACACACAACTCTTTGGTACATCCAAAAGACAGGATTATTTGTAATTTAATATGGAAACATTTCAGCTGTCTTGATACCAGGGTAATTCCTATGCAAGTCTGGCATTTGAGACATGCCACGTATTTGTCACTGAAGTGTGTGCATTTTTGTGTCCTTATGTGCAGTCCATCAGTTGATGCTTTGCCCATAACAGTACTCCCTCCCACATGTTTGCTCTCAGGTTGCTGAAAAGATTATTGGCCCTCTGAATCTACAGTTTTTTCATCCGACCATTTCTTTGTTCTATAAGGCAACATAGAGTCCTCAGGAGTTCACAGCTAAAGGGGATACCAACAGCCTAATCTGGCTGTGAGCGATTCAGCAAAACGCCTATGTTTACATTTGTCAGCCTTTAAAAGAGATCTTAAGAACCACTGGGTTTGTAAGCAGTAACCTTCACAAGGTTTAACACTTGAGCTACAGTGTTTTTTCTCCCCTCTGATTTTAAAAGCTGCCCTCTCCCTCTGTATAGACAAGAAAGTGACACACAACAGGGATAAGGAGCCTTTAGCATCTCAGACTCTGTGTGATAATTAGAGGAAATGATTTGCTGACCTCAAGCAGTCTTTGAAGCATGCACAAGCAGTAGGTAGAGAAGAGGGAAGGATTATTCAGCATAGGCCTGGCTCTGCAAAAAGCTCAGCTGAACTGATTCTTCTCTCAAAACCTGGGAACACCTGGGCTGCCAAAAAACTGGTGGTTATAGACAATGTTCAAGGACTGCTGTGAAACAGACTTTGCATATCAGTATTTTATTTAAGCCTAACATACAAAAATTGGCATGAGGCAAGCATTGCTTTTTGCAGAAGCCTGAATTACTAATCAGTTAGCATTAGGGAAAAAAAAGGCAAACAAAAAAGCCAACCTCAAAACCTATATAGCTCTTCTAGTTAGAAGGCTAACCACAATCCCCATTCACATTTAGACAGGCTTTTATCTTATGTAAGACAACCTACAAACTAAAATGAATCGCTCCCATTGTTTATTGTCAACAGCCCCCTGATTTTAAAGATACGGAAATGACCAAATAGTAGATCCACGTTGCATAAATAATCTATTTGAGCTAACCATGTAAAAGAGAAACACACCCTCAAAAATAATCCCAGTAACTTGCAATTTATTCCAAGAACTCAGCTTCAAGAGATGGGAAAGCGTAATAGAGTCTCTTGCCATTTCTCTGCATACTCAAAATGCACTGTGTATTACAGAAATCTGCTTTTTCAAGACGCAGGAAAGTCTTAAAAAAGACTGCTGGTTGCTGGTACCATCAGGTTCCTTAATGACTACTCGAATTACATTTAGCTGGTAACAGTCAAAAAATTTTTTTTCCAGTATTAACTACAATAGCATAACAGATCCAACTCAGACACTGCAGAAATAGCAACTATCTCTACTTTAGAGTTCGCACAATGGAGACCAAAAGATCCTATGCTCTCCATTTGTGTTCAGTGCAACTCTTCACAGGAAATCCACCTAGCCAGGAGGATTTGATCCACTTTAAGTAGAATTCAAGATAATGCCTGGTCTGGTAGAGCTGATAAAAATTATCCATGAACTCTATTTCATCATTAAAAGAGAGTGAGAAAGCGAGAGCATGTGTCTGTGGATCTAAAAATCAGTAAGACTAACTAAGCACAAAATTATTTCATATGCAAAGGATTGCATAGGAACAACTCTGTTTCATGGCTGCATTACACTTATCTCCTCTGATATGTTCCAAGCCCTGTATAATGATGCTGCAGTGAGAGACTAGGCTCATTAAGAAATCCAGACGGGCACCCTAACTCCAACCCCATAAGCCACCACAGTATTTATCCACATAGAACTTTTCCAGAAGCTGAATTTCTACTGAAAGCACCTTAAGTTCTCTCTTAAGAGAGAGTATTACAGCTAAATAGAATAGCTATACAGACAGGACCAAGTAACTGTCCTGTGAGAGAAAGTGAGGACAAAAGCACGCTACCAGCTCAACTTCACTCTGACACTAGCTAGAGGATTTGCTGAGTAACAGCAGTATTGCCTGCAACAAGTAATTTCTCCCTCTCCCCAGGGGAATCCAGAAAGCAATTTCTGAAGTAAAATTCACAAAAGGAATACTTTTTAAATGATTGTTTAGCTTTTATGTTTAGCTGTTCATGTTTGTTATACCTTGTTCACTGTATCTGGTTACACTGCTGTCACATGGCTGAAATTCATTGCATCCTAACAATTATGATTTACAGTCATCTTTATTTTGAAATTGAATGTAAAAAGCATTGGTTCAGATGAACCAGTAATTTTAAAGAATGAGATTAGGGCTATCCCTCCAGAACAGAAATTAAGTTTGTGTTGCCTGGGTACATGTATTATCTAACTCTGCATATTAATTACTGGGAGGATTTGTGGGATTGGTATTAATGCTACTTACACATTAGCTCATACACATTGCCTATTATCACAGATGCACAGTCATGATAACAACATTCATAATCCTTGCAAAGACAGCTGTACATATCCTGTTTGACAGCTATTCTTGTGCCTTGCTGAGAAGACAGGGAAGAGAAATGTGTGCCGGCCAGACTATTCTTCTGAACTAGTTATGGTGCCTCCATTGTGAAGAAGTCAGAAATATGAAAAAATTTTTATACAGTTTCAATAAAATTTAACTTGCTAAGTTAATGGAACTTTACAGAAAAGCAACCATTTAAAAACTTCTATTTTCTTTTTATTATGATACCTTGAATATTGGAACTTAAAAAGCGTATCTTTGCTCTTAAAATCTGAAGAATAAGACAAAGCATCAGTGAAAAAGAGACAGAAGGAAACAGACTCAAACCTTTGTACAACACAAACAGGCTGGCAGACCTTTATGGCAGATTGAAGCCACAGAACGAAAAAACATCAGGAACACGTACAAACACCACATTTCTTTACAAGCTAAGGAATGTGCAAGCTTTGACAAAGCATATTATATAAAGGATGTTTATAATCTACTTCCATGGACACAGTTCAGTAGCTTTACAACACAGCAACAAAGACTGTGAACTATATTTTCCATCTGTTTTGTGCAGCCAGTATCAAAGCTACAAGAGGGTAGAGAAATGCTCTTTGCCTTTGTAGTGCAAGAGATGATGTTCAAGGATAGGGCCTCTTCATACGTTTCAACCAGGAAGTGTTACAAATAACTTACTAGTCACCTAGTTTCAGCTAGCATTACTAACTGCCTTTGCTAATTGCAAAATATCACACAGATATAAAATATCTTACAGAAACAGTTAAGATTATCACCTCCAGCTGAACATGTGCCATAAGAACAGCAAATAAGCCCATTTCCACATTTTAAAAGAGCTATAGCCAAGAGGGAAGGATACGGTCGGTATAAAACATGAATTCAGCTTTAGCTCAAGCATGAGAACAACAAAAATGACAGCATTGCAAGAACTCCTCCATCTCCAAAGTTCATTTACAGTGGTAGCATAAAATCTCTTCTGAAGCTGTCCACCTCAAAAGAGGTAAGATAAATAACAAATAGCATCTATTGTACTGTTATGTATCATTAGCACAAGTTCTGCCATGTTGTTGCTGTTAGGTTGGAGTTCATCCTACATTATATGGCATAGATGTTCTCTACACATACAGACCACTAGAAATACCGTAGTAAGCCACACTTCTTTTCCCAGAATACAAAAAAGCTGTAGTGCTCAGTAGCTTTTCCAAGAAAAAGCACAATGCTCAAGTTTAAGAGGTCCAATCTACACAGACAACACTTTAAAGAAAAAGGCACTCAAAACTCTCCACAAGGCATTACTACTACAGAAAAACAAACGTGTTTTGTACAGGGACTGTACAGCCCTCATGGCCACACGTTAGGCTACCCTCACATCTGAAGGGAAGTCATTGAACATCTACAACCTGTATTAGGAAAAATCTCACTATGAAAAATCTTCCCAAAGTCCCCCATATGAGCCTTCAAACAACCCTTCAGTCTCACCAAATACATCAAAGCCAAAACGTCACCGCATGGATCTAAGACTGTGCCTGAGCAACAGTAGTTTCTCCCATCACTCCAACAAATACTATTACAACAGAACTATCAAAACCCCTGGATCCTAGACACATACTTCCCAGAACACACTGTAATTCCCCCCATTTACCAGGTATCTACAGAGCTTCCATGATGACATCGTTATACAAATCCTTTGCTTCAGGATGAATTATTTTGACAATTCATCATGAAGACAAGACAAACAATTGTAGGGGAATATTTTTCTATCTACATAGCACCTGTCAAAAGTGCCCCCTGGTACTAAAGTTTCTAAGTTAACTATATACCAAAATCTATGACTTCAACCAAGATATTAGGGCATAATCTCCACAATCAACAGGCTACAAGCTACTACCTCCTCCTTCCTGATGGAGAAAATCCCATAACAAAAAAATAGCTGTGTAGCCTTCCCTACTCCAAACTGGGCTACTTTCTCTCAAAACATGGTGAAGGAAGCAGGTACAAGAATGAGGTATTATAAAAATTAAAGGGATTAAAATCCAATAGAAATGAGTGCGTACAAAGCAGGCTATAGCAAAAGCTCAGGGTTAGGAAGGATGAAGAGTCTGATAGCCTTGTGCTAACAGATCAGCAGTAAAATAACTAGTATCCAAGGTTTTGTTTGTTGTTTTTTTGTGTTTCTTTTTTTTAACTGACAGCTGCAATTTTCACCTGTGTTTAAATTAACGTATTTTTCATACTAGATGCAGTACTCTGGAAAAACCCCACTCCTATGGTTTGAATTAAAATTCACTAAATGTTAACTCCAGATGTTCCAATAACCTCAGGACTGTGAAAATGAATACTACTTCAGTTCAAGTTAGCAAAGGTACGAAAAAGTAAAATTTTCCATGTGGAATGTACATACCTAATAGTACCACTACAAGTGTATTATTTATCATCTTTAACCAGTTTTCCATGCCTGAATTACACAATACCCATAACATAAAGAAGTTGTAACTAAGTAACTAATAACTAATGCTTAAGGATGGTTTTAATTACACTGAAGTATATTCATCGCAAAGGCATTCAAAACCGATTTCTAAACTTAAAAAATGCTAGTCTTTATTTGCAGCTTAGTTTTTTTGTGTTTCTGGTTGGGGGGTTTTGGTGTTTTGTTTTGTTTTTTTTTTTTTTATATATAATTCTATTACCCACTGTAATAGTCTGAAATTTGTCTGTAAATGCACTGGAGAATTTATATTTAAGTGGAAGACAGACTGATTATGATTTGCAAGGTCTGCAGCTTCCTATGTATGTTGATTTTATATATGCAAAAAAAATTTTTATCTATACTTTTCTCCCCTCTAACCTCCTAACTCTCAGCAGCTGCTTATCTATCTGCTTCCCCTCTTAGACCCATTCCTCACAGTCCCTATGTTGATGCTGGGACAGAAATCAGTTGTTCATCAACTTCTGACCTTTTCAAGGCCCCACAGGACAGAAACTGAAAATGTTGCTTCATCTGAAAGAGCTGGCCACCATTCAACACATCAAATTTGTTATTCCAGGCACACCTGTGTGAAGCTTCTAGAAGGTAATTACAACTTTACACTAGGAAGGACTTCCATAGACAACTGAAGTGGCTCACCTATATCCAGTTACAAATTCAACCCAAACTGTTCCTTTTGCAAATAATTTCAGTACCTTCCATCTTTCAAAGGTACTTTTTTTCCCTCTGTAAGCAGTTATCACCCCTGCTGATACTAGGGACAGCTCAGCTGGTTCTGTTGAGCTAAGACTTTTTAATAATTGAGAAAATGAAAGAACAAGAAGAGATGCAGTGACGATGAAAAATGAACAAATGACTTACTCAAAGACTTTTTGTTTTATGTATCAGTGTAGGAGCAAAGGCACATAGTAAGCATTCCCTGCACCAAGCAGCCACCAAGGGATGTTTTCTTTGCTGAGACTTAAGAGCAATAGACATACAATCCTGAATGCAGTTTTGACTTAGAAAAACCCTCCATCATAGTCTTGTCTGTGGAAACATTTCTAGCTACATGTGCATCAGAGTAGAAATCTTTACAAACTGGAGAGAATCCAAGATATTTTTAGCTGTGCAAGAGCTACCTTTGACAGCTCTAGGAAACAGCTCACAAAATCAAACTTGGAAAAGAAGAATTAAGCTCTGCTGTGTCCAGAAAAAAAGCGAAGCAATTTTTCCCATCTTAAATTCTCAAATACAAGAACTGCCTTCCTGGAAATACTTGTAGTGGAGTACAGTTTGTGCAGTTTTATGGAAAGGTTATTATTTATCAACAGTATTAACATATAGTCTGTCAGTATATTTATCCTGCCATTAGGCACATCTCTTAGGAGCATGTGCTGTAATTCATAGACTGGACAAGATATCTAAGTACTTAACTTTGGAGCAGCTATTCAGTAAATCTTCTATCTGGCCTTTGAGATACTAGCTTCCCTGTAGATCCCTCGCTAGCTGGTCATAAAAATTAGATTTATTATTTTTTTTTTAATTTCACATCAAACCAGTATAGAAGCACAAGGTTATACAACACCCACAGGCCTTAATCTGTTCTTCTGAAACTCAGAGCCTGTTCAGCCAAATAGAGGGATTTGTATGTCACAGAAATCACAGGCAATGAGGTAGCCATAAGAAACATGGCAGATTAACTGCAGCTGACTAGCAACAATCTTCTCCCTCATTCCCTACAGCTGCATCAGCCACTGAAGTGCTGCTCTTAACTATAAAATCAGATGGGAAGCGTATAAGTGCAAGAAACAGTGTTTAGTAAAAGTCAGTTTATTGGTCACACTCCATGTCAACACTTTAAAAGTTTTTAACTGCACTGTTCCTGAAGCAGTTAGACTAATGCTCAAGATCTAGCAGAGCAAGGCTTGATATTCAGTGGAGGAGATATACCAGCCAGCTGTGAAGCGTCCACCTTTGGTTAGAAATAGTCAGTAATCAGCTTAATATAAAGAGAGACAAATAGAGCTAGGGCATCCATTCTCTCACCTGGATAGTGAGCAAGGCTGAGGGGTGGGATGTGTTTGACTATCCTACACTTTAGCCAACTTCTTTGGTAGATGGTTGCCATAAACACTGGAGTACCACCTTCTAGCCAAACTGAACAGAAACGAGCTCCATAAAGAAACAATGCCAGGAGCACTATGAAACAGGCTCCACGAGCTTGAGATAAATGAAATCCCACACAGAAGTAAGCTTTGACCAGTAACTGATACTGTGAGAAGTATTTAATCTTTGTGTTAGCACTTACTCTGAAAATCCAGAAAAAAACCCTAGCAGACTACCTTCTACTAACAGTCTCTTGGTAGAAGGATCCCTTAAGGGATAAGGAGAGTGAACAGAACAGTTCTAAATACCTGCTTTTCCTTCCTCAGTGGTACTAAATGGGACCTTATGAAACAGAGCACAGTAGCTTCCAAAGGTCTTTTGTCCCTCGATATGATTTTGATATACCTCCCAATATCGCTAGAGATTTCACCTACCTAACACAAGGAGCAATGGGAGAGACAGGATGCTTCAAGTGTGTATGTGCTCTTTACTAATGTGTCCTAGAACTAAAAATTTCCACTCTGGAGAAGTTGGTTTGGTTTTGTTTGTTTGCTGTTTTAAATAGGAAGTTTATGTATGAAGTCACTGAGAAGTTAGCACCTGAATCTTTCACAGAACAGTCTTCATACATCTTTCTGTGAAGAACTTGATCCATTCCTATAAGAGGTCCTGCACAACATCTCAAACTTCTCCTTCGACATCAAACATGCTTATAGCTAAGAAGCTCATCTCATGATAAAAGCTATAGCCTGCAAATTTGCCACCATATCAGAACTGCCCACATCTGCCTGTACATCTGTTACAGCAGCCATACTTGTCCTTCTCCAGTGTGCTCTCAGATTTACCCTAAAACTCCGCAGTAATTTCAACAGGAAGGGTGTTGAGCTTTCCCATGTTAGTAAGTTGTATTTGGCAAGCAGCTCCTGGTAGCCTGCCACCTGGAACTGCAGTGAGGTGGAAGAGTAGGCTTTGTGCCTGAAAAGGCCCAAACCCTGGAGGCCTTGTCTCTGCTGTCACTTTTACAGACTTGTTTTTCCTGCATGGCTCTGTTTTCCAAGGATCCTGGAAAGATCAAAGCTGTGCATATAAAACCCACAATTGCCTCTACAATGCCAGGTCCTGAACAAAAAGTTACTTGTCAGGAATATAGCAATAACCGTAGAAAAGACAAGCTATTTTCAGTAAAGATTGGAGGTACTAAACATTCTGCTTCCAGTTCTTGGTACAGAGAATTATTCTGTAAGAGTACCACATCTGTTTGCACAGAGTACTTAGTTCTGAGATGCTAGCTGCAGTGCAAATGAGCTTTCCACTGCCCATTTAGGGCCCAAATTCAGCAACACACTTATACAATATTAAGCTGACCAGTAGGAAGGTAAGCTTGAAAGTCTTAAGCTTCAGAAGTATTTTACTGGCTTGCCTCTTTTTTTTTTTTTGAAATCCCAGTGTCCATAGTCAAATAGTTAAGAAATCTTAGGAGCTGCTAGCTAACATGAACTTCAGAAGCATACATACTCTGTAATACATTTTCCCCCATGCAGACAGCCTTGTAACCGCAACTTTTCCACTCTACAACAATTAGGCAATAATCTGAGCAATAACAGAAGCTTACCCATGGCAGCAAGAAACTCTAGAGGTTGATTCATCCTGTTCTTGACAAGCCAATCTGTCTTGAGCTAAACCCCACCATTGAAGCTAGTCTGCAACAGAACCTGCAAAATCTCATTTAAAGTCATCTCAAATCTTTCCACTGGCCATAGGCTCTCAAAACACATTGACTGGCATGCAGGTTTTTTCAGACAGCTTCTTCCTTCAGACATTAAATCTGTACTATCTAAGGAAGTTTATCAACTCTGGGACATCAGCAAACATCGGCACACTAGTAGGACTAAAGCACACATTGTAGACTATCAAGATCATCCACGTTTGTGAATTTGTGGTAGATCAACTGCACTGATGTGAAACGGCATGAGTTGACCTGGTGCCAACCACACTTTACATCAGAACCTGCTACAGTAGGCAAGGACAGGAGTTCAACTGGCCCGTGAGTCCCACACAGCCTAATACACCTGAAGCCCTTTCTGTGGGCTATGCATAGTTGCAGACTGTTGCTTGTTTCCAAAGACGACAGAAACACTTACATTATATGCACTTCATAGAATGAAATTTTGCCATGCATCTGTACACTGCAGACACTATTGTACTTCTAGTATTAATTTTTCTACGTAGAAAATTGCTGCAGTTGCCAGGGCTGATAATAGGAACTGGTGCTTACATGGGTCATTCAGGTATCTTCAAAAAAATCTGCTCTAGTAAATCACATATCACACCAGGAACCATGAACTCCATTTCACACCAACCTAAAGGCAGAGTGCACATCACCTCATTTGTGATTATTTCTGTTCAAATGCTTTACTTTCACATTTATACTGACTTACAAGCATTTTAGTCACATTCTTGCTAATAATATATAGTTAGCTGCTATCCAGTATTTTTTCCTTTCCCTGTATGAGAAGTACACCAGCATTCTGTAGAAATGTGGCATCTCCAGTGTTATCAAGAGTAAAAAGCAAGCCACACATTTTAAATCAAATGTAGCATAAGAAAAGAAGAAAAATGAAATTACTTCAACAAAGCCACATTCCTAGTTGTATTTCTGCTATGACAGATCAGTGTTTCGGCTATATATCTATAAGATGACAGCTCACACCTGAACAGAAATAGCAAGAACCAGAATGTTAGGAGAACAAAGCAGGTGTACAGTTATAAAGGTTTATAAGCTCTTGCACAAACACCACAATGTTGATTAAAGTCCAAAAGAAGAGGCACTGAAGATCTCTCACATTTCAAGGCACAACACAAAGGGTACAGGTCCGCTAATGTCTGTAAACACTCTTCAAAGCACCAAAGGCGGAAAGATTTCTCCTGCCCAGCCCAGGTTAAAGCAATTTTTCTGGAGGATTGCCAGGCTCTGTAGGAGGGAGGTAGGGGTGCTGCAACAAGCTGGATTTAAAAGATCCCCAGCTGGAAGCACAAACACAGAGAGTGATGTTTAAAACTGTTAGTCCCCTGGAGAGAAGCAGGAAACTCTCTTTATGACCCCCGGACTATTTGTTTTTCCAACAGTTTTCCAGCTCAGCTTGAGATTCTCAAGGGCAGCAAGAAAAAAAGTTGTCACTTTGCTCAAATTAGTTTTGACTGGTCCCTGGTTTCCCAAGGTGATAATTTCACACATCATTAACAACTGCATTATTGGAGGAAATTCAAATGAACCGATTTTAATGCTAATTGAATGTTTTCAACCTCAGCCTGCACAAGGAGTATTTATTTCCCCTTTTGAGTACAACAGCAGCCACTGCTTCCATTTGTGAATCTATTGCTACCAACAGCAAGGTACAAACTTCAGTTATAAAAATACTATAAGCTACTTAAAAGTCCATTCCAAGTGATGTACTGTAGGCTATTCCTTCATTACTGCTTACACTTTATACTCGCATATACTTCTGGCTTGTCTCTGGAAAAAAAAAGGGATATTTTACAAAATGTCCAACTTCAAGAAACCTACTGATCAGGCAGCTGATTGAACTACTACTACTGAGGTCTTATCTTCATTTGAGGGCCTGATTAACCACATGGAGGTTAAAATACTAATTGCAGTCTTTTCAGTAATTTCCTAGAATTTAAGCAGACCAAGCTTAGTTTTATTTCCAGCAATGGTCCTTTCTTCTCACCAGCTCCTTTTGACTTAGTTCTCTGGCAACACAGCTGTACATTCTTATTCCTTTGGCTATAATGTGTTTAACTACCTTTTCTGATTTAACTCACTCAAGTTCAGTGCACACAGAAATGGCAAGACTGGAAATATATTATTATTTTTTTTTTAGGTTTCTTCTGACTAGATGTAATCAACTACTAGCTCTTCACAACTGAGGTGCTCAGATGAGACAAATATTAATCAAACTATGTGCAGCTGACTAGCCTTCAATGTTTAGTTTTTAATTTCTGAGAGTTTAGCAGCTGGGACAGCCTACAACTGCTGCCTCCATTGCTTATGATATTAGAGCCATGTAGGACAATAATTCTTGGTTTCTATATAGTGCTTAAGACAATGTTCATTCAAAATTTAAGTGCTATCTTGGGCAAGGTCTATCCACAATTTATTCTATACATGCTATGCATGGCACTGGTTGGGTGATTGAGTGTGGGATATTTGCCTCCTGAAACTGAGATGGAAGACAGTAAACTTGTTATAAATGTCAACATGTATAATTACTATTATTGAGTTAATGTCCATCGTAGGAAGTAGTTCACCTCTTTTACAAGCCATTAATACTGCCAAGCTTTAGTTTAAACTAAAACCACTCCTGGATTTAAGGCTCATCTTCAGTTTTTAATATACAGATTTATCTCTGAAGGTAGTCAGCCAGTTTCTAGACTGGTTTCACCTTGCATGTCTTGATTTGCCATTTGCCATTTCAGTCTGGTTAATTCATGATTTTCTTACACTTGTCCCCACCAATGTTATCAGCAAACAGGCTGGGTCCTGAACACCAACAGTGCTAATGGAACTCCAGTTGCGCAGGATATATCACTAGCTCTTATGTAAATGGCAGAAAGGAGCCTTCTCCATCTCTCCCACTCATCGTGCTTTACTATATATCAAAGCCAAATGTGATGATATGCAAGATACCCATGTACATTGTCACCGAAGTTCTCTGAAGACATTCTATGTGCACAAGATGCTCACCACTCTTGAGGACAACTGTTCCTTTGAAGAAATTCTCAAAGTGATCACAAATCAAGTATGTTTTGTTTAAGACCACATGATGGTCTTCTAGCCAATTATGTGCAAGACAAGTAATGCAAAGTAAAATAGGACAGACATACAGCATTGAGCTAATAATGCAGAGGACTTTCAGAAGCAGTACTGGAAGCACCACTACCAAGAACCTAGAACATGGCTCTGCCATGGCTTTGGCTGTTAGTGTTTTTTGCAGTCTGCATGAAAGAGCAAGTAATACCCTTGCATTCACATATAATTATATTTCCACAACTGTCTTTAGAGAGATTGAGGCTTGCTAGTCACTTACATGCATAAACAGTACAGAGAATTAAGAGATTAGTTTGAATAGAAATCAAGACACAAGAAACTACTATCCCAATTCAGGCAGCACTTTTGCATGCCATCCATCTTATGTTCCCTGTAAGCAGCCATTCAGCTTTTCATAGCATCTGTATTTTGTCTGTGCTGCCTCCGACTAATATTCTATTTACTCACTGGCAGCTTGCTAGAAAGATCTGAAAGGAGATATTTACTTTTTTTAGTTATGTAAAGTTTTAGTAACTACAATGCCTTATATTGTAAGTTTAGAGCCTCCAGATGTTTTGTTAGATTTAGAAATAACCTCAAATGTAAGAGGAGAGAATTAACTTATTCTTGCTAAATAATACACAAAAACCCCCTTTTGTCCTCAAAACCTAATTGTTCCCTCCTACTTATTGCCCAGCTACAAACCATCTCAATCCAACATCACAATTTCCACAAAGGTCTGATGCCATAGAGGACAGCAGTTTTTACAAATAGTGCGTGCTGAACAGAAGCAGGCAGGCAAAGAAGCAGCAAAGGCTCTTTTCAAGAAAGCGTTCTTGAAGCTATTAAGAGACTTAGCTATGGCCCCAAAAATGGGGTTGGGAGCTAGCCGTCTATTGTTCTGATTCCAGCTCCAACTCCTGTGCCCTTGTAAAACCACTGCTCTATCTCAGTTTTCCTTTATCCATTAGTTCAGTTTGACTAATTTAAAAGCAATTAAAGTTTTGTAATACATAGTCAATTCAGAGGTGCTTACCAGTGACCCAGTTTAACACTATTTCTCTGCTTGTCTTCCACAGTTAACAACTCTTATCAGTACCACTCTACTCCACATTTACTCACAGTCAAACCAACTGTAGGCAGTGGTCCTCCAGAGCCCCACCCGTAATTCCACAGAATCCAAACAGAAGTTTTCCAGACAAAGCCCTTAAACAAGGAAAACACTTTGTCATGCTATCATTGAGCAGCTGCTTAATTCACCCAATTGAATTTTTGCCAACTTCATCCACAGAAAATGCCTACAAAGTAGTATTATCTCTAAAGCCTTAAGGCTTGACTGGAAAAATGCATGACTGGGAAACAGCACAGTTCAGAAAGTGAGCAGAGAAGCACTTTCATGCAAGGAACATCCTGTGAGGTGCTTATCCCAGCTGAAGGCTGACTTAGATGCTTAGGAAGCCAGTAACACTTCCAGAAGACGTGTAGCTGAGAGATCCTCTCTGAGTATGAGCAGATAGGACTTTGGCTATCCAGCTGTTACACCCAGCACTTCCAAAAAGCACTACAGTTCATATAGAAATTGGATGTACAGAGGCTTCTTTGAAATGACACAGCTCTCAAATGCCAAAACCACTTCTTTTCTCAATAGAAAGAGTGGCTAGAAATTCTGGTACTCTTTAGTACCAAATTAGCAGGATGTAGCCTAACATGCATTTTAAGCAACACAACAACAAGAAAGGTCTTTTGAGTTTTTTTTTTTTTGCCACATTAGTTCCTGATCTGGTTCACCTTTCCGCTCTCATGGATCTTGCTGGCATAATGGCAAGAGAACAGTCTGGAGTGGAAGTTGCTTCTATTCTGGCTTGAACGAATACTACATTGTAGCCTCAGAAAGGCGCAAAAATGCCCAACTTTGAATACTGCAAACAGAAATCAGTTACACATTCCTTGCTTCCCACTTCATTAAGCAAAACAGATACTGGAAGGAACCCAAAACAAGCAACGCCTGAGCAGACCACAAACTGTTGGCAAATCATCGGCTAGAAAGACCTCAAATAGCCACCTTTAAGACAAGAGCAAGACCCAGCCCCTTTGCATGACTTTTCATGTAGTTTGAAGCTTGGTTAGTATCTGTTCTCAAGAGCAGCAATGGGGACAACTCTTGGCTGGTACAGCTAACTCACATGGACCACTTGGAAGCACTCAGTGCTAGCACAGATACAGGCTGCTGCCTGGTGGTACTTCCCTCAGTGAAGACTTCTCTATTGAGTGACCACCAACCCCAACTGCTGGCAATTAACTCTGTTCTCAGAAAATGTACACAAACCTAATGAAACCTGTTATAACAGAAAAATTCTGAAGTCATTTCTCCAGTGAGCTTTTCCACTGTAGGAGTTATCTGTCAGGTTAGCTGGTCAGATGACCCATGTTCAAAAGCAAATAGAGTTCTTCAGTATACACCACCACCTCGTGGCCAGATGTCTGAAACTCCCATCACTGAATATATTCTGCAGTTTGAATTCTAAGAGCCTCTGAACTGAATGCCACAGACAGATCCTCAGTAAACTACACTGTCATCTTCTGTCAGTGGCTCACAACTTTTTAATTACCTGTGAAGAGGGAAAAGTATCCTACATGTAAAGTGCTGTACCATTTCAGTTTCAAGGCAGCTTACACATCACAAGTGCAAGCTATTTACCTCATGCTGTAACTGAAGGAAAATGCTACCTACTAGGCAAACAAGACACAAGAATTTGTGGTTTTGACTTTGAATGCATTGAGACTAGTACAGATTTCCCCCTTCTTTCTTTCACAATGAAAAAGGAAAACTAAGACAAAAGACAAACATGCTGAATTTCTTCTCCTGGTACATTAAGTCTACTGATCTTCAAAACTGTCTCTAGCTCCAAGTAAAAAGGATTTCAGAAACATTCCATATTTACTTTAACAGAGGTGCAAACATCAAATTATACTAGAGATGAAAATTAAAAGCATTGCCCCTGCAGTAACCATTACACAAGACTGTAAAAGATACACAGCAAAATACTCTGAAAGTAGGGTGAATAAGAAAAGACAGGCAATGTGGAAGAGAAAGGAGGAGGCTAGAAAAGCTAGACATAGAACAACAACAAAAATCTATACAAGACAATACTGTGCCTCAGATAAGACTAAGATGACTTACCTCTAGCTAGAAATTCCTTATGCTGTTATCAGGTTGATCTGCCATGCTGGATAGTAAATTGGCTTATTGCTCCAGAATTCCAAGTCTACATGTACTAACAGACAATTATGAATGTGTCCACTGAATGAGTTATCTGCCCAAGTGGCAAAGAGGCTCTGTTTGGCCTTCCCCTTCCACATGCTTACTGTTAGAAAGACTCACCAACAGTTGTACCATCTTCACCCATAATGCACTTCATGGAGGTGATGATTTGCTCCACAACAGGAGGTGACATCGATGTTGCATACACAGCACTGTGAGAGTATGTCCTGAGGTAATCAATCAGTTCCTAGCAAAACACAAGAGGCATCAGACATTGCCTTCCTAGCACCCAGAGAAATGCTTTATTCTCATGTCTTAATCTCAAAATAAAACTGGCCACCACAAGAAACCTCTTTCAGAATGTCCTGGAAGAGAACAAGTATCTCAAGGATTGATTTTACAGTACAAATAATAAACAGTTGAAAAGCAAACAGCAGGGACATGACAACCCATAATTACGTCACAGGGCAAGAATGTGTGTGGATCAGAGACAAAGGCCTATGGCAGACTTGTTTAGCTAACAGCACCAGCACTGGACTGCAACAAGATGTTTACTCAAGCTGTGCACAGGCTGTTTCCAAAGTGTTTATTGTAACAGTGCAAGTATGAAACAAATGAAATAGTGAGGAGTAGGATCCACAGGTGCTTACTTATCATGCTAAATATAAGTGTTTCCCCACAAAAGTCACCAAACAGGGGAATAGGTTAAAAAAAAAAAATTCTCCCATTTATCAGCACAATATAAATAAAACAGCAGGTGTAATTTAAGAGTGCAAGAACCTCAGCCTACTCCTCCTGCATTTCCCAGTTAAACACACTTGCTATGTTTGTTAGAGTGCAAAAGCAGATCATATAGGAACAATGGACCAGCACACCATAGATCTACGCTGCTTGTTGTTAACTGTAACACAACCACTCTAAAATACTCAGACTACTCCAGCAAAATATTATAAACACCAGTATGAATGCCAGGACAGATTCTGTCTTCTGCTACCATGAAATTAATAATGATGGCCCCGTAGATAGGACAAGCTGTAAACATATTACAGAAATATGTGGAAGCGTTCAATTTTATGTTGTATGTCTGCCTGGAGTCAGAGTTAAGTGAAAGGAAGTTGTAAAGGGACTTTGAAATAAACTAGGGAAGAAGATTTAAGGCCTCTTACCTACGATGCAATCCCTCAAACAGTAGCTAAAGCACAGTTGCTAAAGACACTTAGCTGCTTCACCTATGCCAAGGGAGTTAATCCCATTAGCTCACTACCTTTGGAAAAAGATTAATTTGGTGCTTTCTTCCAGGGAAGATGTCAAAGCAATTTTAATCCAACTGTGGTAAACTCCCAAAGAGGAGCATCTGCAAGTCCCATCTCCATTTGGATGGGTTAAAGTAATTGTCACTATTAGTATCTAAAAAAGTATTGTCCTAGTAGGAAAATGGTAGAATTTTATTCTCAAATAAAGCTTACAAGCCTGATCTGTGAAATACATTTCAGGATATGAGGAAGAGGACACAGGCAATTGCCTACATCATCCCTCCCAAAAGGAGGGGTTTGGCAAGGGCAACACTTTCTAGCAGTAGTCCCATAGAAGGAAGTCAGTAGCCAAAAAAAAATAAAGAAAAAAAACAACTAAAAAGGGAAGAAGTGTCTTTTTAGAAAGTAAACTGTTCAAGTCCATAAGGAATCAATTCTACCAGACTAACCTAAGAAGGGGATTTTCCTCCAAACAGTCTGAAGAATTTCAGCTTTTGGCATTTTTTGAGCAAGTCTCATTAAAAATAACATTAAGAAATTTCTGCTTCCTGGCTCCTAGCAGTTTCTAAAAAGGTACTACAGCACTACTATCCACCCTGCAAACAGATCATCGCTGACCACGTGAGAACTGTACAATTACGAGGTATTTTATTGGACTAGACTCTTCTGCATTGCACAGACTTTCACTGTACTAGACAGTATGTAAAATTACGAAACAAATGAACAATCAGGGCACTTGTGAAATAGATCAACTCTGAAATGCTTAGTGAAGGATTCCACCACCAAGCTGAAACAGCCATGAGATTCCCAGCTTTTTACCTTCTTGCCCCCAATGTATCCTCCAGCAGCTCCAAAGCTTTTGGTGAACGTTCCCATCATAACATCCACATCTTCAGGACTGAGTCCAAAATACTCCACTACACCCCGGCCACCGGGACCCAGAGCACCTATACTATGAGCCTCATCAAGGTACAGATAGGATTTGTACTTCTTCTTAAGGGCAATCACTTCAGGCAAACGGACTATGGATCCCTCCATACTGTTGAGAAACAGAAATTCAGAGTAAGTTGATTTAATGGTTGGGGCCTCCTTAAAGACCCTAAAGTCACTAAGCTGTCTTTCCTTCACCTTTTCGTAATTACGAAGACACAAAATTTGCTAGACACATCGTGTTCTGCAGAGAGACGAAAGATAATTCCTCCTTGCATCTGGGGCCCAGATCTCTACTTTCTACCTGTTTAACATCTCTGGAATGCTGACATATGGACTAAATGGAGCAGCAACAGCAAGTTAAGGTAAAGGAATGTGTTCAGTGACAAGTTTATAAATGAATAATCTCACTTTTACTTCCACCCTAATGTCAGTATTCTGAGCTGACATCTACTTACCTGTTGTTTTGAAGTTTAAGAGCTGACTAGGCTCTCAATAGTAGCACTCCAAAATGCCCCATTCTGTGCTGAAATTCTCTATGAATTAAATGCCTAATACAGCTAAGCCTACTACCTGCTCCTATCCACTCTGAGCAAAGATTAGATTAATTAATTTCTACAATCTAATCAGGATGTGGCAAGCATTGTGTTAACACCAGGTGCAGCTACAGTACTAGCAACAGAAAGTCCAGGATGTGAGACGTACATAGCTCAATTTAATTCGCAGATGAGATTAATGAAATAACTATGAAGTGACAATATTCATAGTTTGATTTGGCAAAGGAGACCAAATACTAAGCAGCTAGATCTCATGTGGAGGGTCTTAAGAATGTAAAGAATAGTTTGTACCTGTATATTCCTTCCACCAAGATAAGAATTTTTTTCCAGGGCCTCCGTGTACGAGGTTGCCCATGCACAATTGCATCTTTGAGCAGCTTCTCCAGGCTTTGCATATCTGCACCAGAAATTACTGTTAAATGGTACCAAAACAGCTACGAGCTTGAGCTTTGACATGACTAAAGACAGCAATACTCCAAAAATGCACAAATTGCTCCAGTGTGGAGGACAGACCACACAAGTCATTAAGCACGGGCTTCATCTAGCTCCGGGCCCACAGATGAGATTCAAGGGAATAGGTGACTGTATGAACTCTGAGGAAGAATTTCATCATCCTAAGCTAAAAGCACAAGTTAGAGCATTAGGCACAAACAACAAACAAGGAAGGAAGGGGAAGAAAAAAAAAGGAAGGTATCTCATGGTGAGGAAAAGAGAAAGCAATTTAGGTAGTAAGCATGTCCTTGTGGATACAAATAACTCAAAGAACAAGCAAGTTCAAAGATAATTAACTAAAGAGAAGTAGAAGATAGACCAAAGTGCAGGACAAGAACGAGAGCAAGTGTACTTTTTTATTACTTTGTTTAAAATTGAAGGGACTAGAGGTGTGGAACAGAAAGCTACTAAACCAAAAACAGAAAAGGAAGAAAAAAGAACCACCAGTATAGGAAAGAGGACACAGTGCTCAGTGTATCAGAAACTAGACAAATTAAGTTGTCAGTAGCAATGTATTCTGAAACCTTGCTAGCTTTGGCTACGAACACTTGACATGATCCTAGGAGACCTGACTAATGCGAGCAAATAAATACACACGAAATCAGTCCTGAAAAAAAAAACTTGAGGAAAGGAGTGCAGATAGGAGTAATCAAACCATAAAAGCTAAAGTGCTGAGCAAGAGACAGATATGAACAGTAGGGCATGAAAAAGAGCACAATCAATCACGACAAAAGGATTGGTACGCTAGGGCAGTTGTAGCAGCAAGAGAAGCTTGTGAACTAGAACTAGACTAGAAATTATACAGCAAAATAGGTCAGTTAATAGACTGTTAAAAGACAGCCAATGTTCGGAAAAAGACAAAGATGAAGATGAAGTCAGCAGTGGAATCCCTGCCTCCAACAAATTCCTCAAAGAAGAAAGGACAAGTTTAATGCAGTTAGGGAGAACAATGGAACATAAACTTCTGCTCCGATATCTTGAGAAAGAGGGAAAGACTGGGAACTAGGTCTGACCTTAATAAAAAGGACAAACTGCAGAATGAGGTAGGGGGAAAAAAAGAAAACATCAAACAAGAATTTTAGAGGGAATTTTTCTTTTTTTCTGTAATTTCTAAAAACTAGAATATGAATGAAGACATTAACATCTCAGGAAAATGAAGTTAACTAAGGCAGCATAGAGTATAACAAGAGTAGGACTGAGAACACATAGATAACTGAATTGAACATCATTTTGACAGGCCAAGATCATTGCTTGCATTTTGCCTTCTGATTTTAATCTCCCACTCCATTCTCTTTTACAGATCCCCACCATCTATAAGATTTCTAGAATATCCCCAGTCTCACCATTGCTAGTTTGTGCCCCATTCCCCCAGATCATCTATTCTTCCTCATTACACCAGAGATTCTATGTCCTTCCCCTCACACCCAGAACTGTTTGTCACCAACGTTCTCTGAAATTCTGGAACTGAATGCAACATTCAGAAGTATGTCTATACAAATGCAGAAGTTGAATGCAAAGCTTTTGTGATCTTGCCCAGCAACCAAGCTTTATGAGGAATTAAGAAAAAAAAAAAAAAAATCACAATGTTACACTAAGTTCTACACTTCTGTAAAGAAAATTATTCAAACGACAGAAAACAAGAAAGAGAGAACACAAAAGAAACAGTAAGCACAGCAGAGGATCTACTATCAAGTAGGACAAAGAAAGAAAAATAATTGCAGCCACACAAGCTTTGCTGTCACAACCACACACTTCAAAGAGCAAGAGTCATCATAATCTCAGAGATCAATACTATAAAGAGTATTAGGAGTGGCTGAAGAATGAAGGTAGTGGCTTTACTAATCAAGGACAACCAGGTATGTCTTTCACTAAGAGAAGGAAACTCTATTTGTAACCTGAAAATTATTCCTAGTTTCAGCTTCCTCCAAAGGAGGAAAGTGAAAATTCTGTGTATTTTGTAAACAAATACTTAAAGCAAGTAACTCAGTGAAATTGATCTATGCTTCACAGCCCAAAAATTCCTTTTGTACTACATTGTACCAATGCATGGCTGTCTAGTTTAGCTAGGACATCTGCATTCGTAAGCTTTTGTTACTGTGGGATCATGTTGACATCTGGTCCTAAAATTAAACTTTCCTGTCCTTCAAACTGTAATCTAGACCACTAAAAGATTGCTACATGACATGAACTGTTAAAATAGTCTAACCATGCTGAGCTACCCAAGTAACAAGAAGCCATGTTAAAACACTAGTGCCCCTAGACTTGCCAAAGGGCAGCATGTTCCTCTTCATATGCAGAAGATAGAAGTCAGAACAGCTTCAGGATAGAAATGTTATTAGTCGAGACTGAACATATCAAAAAATATCCAATTCAGGGTGATTAAATTCTCAGTAGCAGCAGTCTTCTGAACTTTCAGGTAACTAGTAATTGATTTCCTTGCATGAAATTGGATTTCCAACTATTAGAAGATAGAAGAGATTGTATCTGATCTATAGCATCTGCAGAAAGGCAGAGTCCACCATCTGATACTTACTGTTGTGCTTAAAGATTCGAATAGTTGCTCCTGACAGTCTTGCTCCGAGCACTAGTGATGCATGATTCAGTTCATCACTCAAAATCAGACAGCCCTGAATTAGAAGGGGAAAGAGGAAGATACTGAAAAGGTTATGTTTCACAGTCAAGCATATAATACCTTTCAGCTCTGAAGTGCTTAGAGAGTGCTCACTTAAAAAAATTAAAAAGTATTTCCAACATAAATGCAGCTAGTCCCAGCAAGACTTGCTAAAAAACAATCTGCAGCCTTAGTATGGCAAATAAAAATACACAATTGTTAACTGAAAATAACTGCTTAAATTTCACTTTTCTGAGAAGTCTTGCAGCTGAATCTGCCTGAATATCGCACGTTGATGATTAGTACTCATCCTCCTACGCAGCCAGGTAAAACAGAGAGCAGAGTAGCTTGCCGCAGTTCACTTAGCAAGTCTGCAGTGGAGCCAAGAAACAGGTCACCGAAGTCCTAGATTAAAGACCTTATCAAAGTTGCACTATTTCTTACATTAGGTGGTAACCACTAAATCCATGTATGCTCAGTGGTACTGAAAGGACTAATTTTCTTTAATGAACAGAATTATTAAGTACTTTGTAGATGGAGGTAACATACAAGAGACAGGAAGTGGAAAACAAAACTGCAGAGTGAAACTGAGAAGTCTTCTGAAGCCATTAAAACACTATACTGAATTTGTTCACTTTTTCAAAAAAGGGAAGATATATCCTTAGACAAATATCAAAACAGGATACGTCTGTTTTGAGAGCAGCAGTGATTACAAGTCAATAGCTGACATGCTGAAAATTCAGTCACAGTGTTATCACTGTGGACTACAGGAATGCATATTGGGGGATTAGTTTGTAAGACAGCAATAGTATTTCTAAATAACCTCAGCCCACTCCAATTACTATGCAAATCTGCTGCAACTCTAGAAGTAACTTTAAGTTAAGAATCCAGAAAGTGTGTCAAGATGCTGAAGATTTGACACTAAACATATGTTCATTTTACGTTTCTCTATTAACAATTGGTAGAGGGAAGACTCAAGAACATTTCTTCTCTGCAGCGAGAGTTATTAGAAGGGACTGTGAACAGCATTGCCTACAGCTACACAAGGAGGTATCACAGACAATAGGAGCATTTTCTCCACAATAAAGGAAAATTTGCACTAGAACTGCAATGTACCTAGAAATATTCTACACCCTGGGAAAGCCTCAGACTGGTTTTCCCCAGAAACTGCACTAAATCGCAAGTGTTCAATCTGCCGTTACAAGGATTAACACTGCATATTTCAGAGACTTTGGCATAAGAAGCACGGAAATCTCCAACTAGCATTTGCTCTTTGGAACTACTGTACCAGACAAGGAGTATGTACACTATATCAGACGGTATTGCTGTTAAACACTACTTTATCAAAACCTGAATATAATAATCCATTATTAGTATCCTTCTTAAATAGTAGGAAGTAGGATTAATAAATCTAGAAGGAGCTTCTCCATAAAAACAAGTACGAGCTTTTGGTAGAGAAAGATCTAACTAATCGATGAGCAGTCCCTTTTCGCCCCCCCTGTAACATAAGAGGATATTCAATTAGACAAAATAAATGAATTTAAAACTGAAGAGGAAGTAGAGAGTCTAGTATTGTCTGCCACTAGAGAGAGGGCAAAGGATCAAAGAAGTCACTGGTACAGTACAGCAATCACTGATGATTGTATGTAAAACTGAGTGCTGTTACTACAGTGATAAGACTTTGGTTGCATTTATCAGCAAACTTAATTTTGAGAGAGTATTCAGTAGAAGACTAACACTAATTTGAGATCACACCACTGATATCAAAAAAACATATGCCAGTGAAGATCAGACTTACCAATGCATCCTACAAGGCAGATACGGTAACTGAAGTGAATGACACATTTTAGCAGAGTGGTCTACACATGAACTGTGTAGTTCAGTCCTGAGCACTTAGTTTCACAAATAACTACACATGGAAATTATTTTATTTTCTTACAACCCCAAAAAAATCTAAAATCCTTCAAGCACCATTGCTCTAACTCCATTATCTAGCCTTTGTCAGTCCAGAGCTATGATGAAAACCTCTGTGCTAAAGGCAGTACATAATGCTGTTATTAGCTAGTTACAGTAACTGTATTAATGACACTTACTCCAAAATAGGCAAGTTTCAGAGTCTAGCTTAGCCTCAAATGGTCTAACAACTTCTGACTGTAATCCTCAAATCTCACATTATCTCTAGTCTAGACTCAGCATACTTGGCAGAGACTGTATTAGGCAGCTGACAACTTGGCTGTTAGCAGTGGGTCTCTCCTGCTGAGAACTGCCAGGTGCAGAAAGACCTGTGTTTAGTGACACTTTAACAGTGCTGAAGTACAACTTTCAGTGTACACAAACTATACGTGTTTTCAGCATCTGCTTAGTAGAAGCTGCTGTTAACAAGGCATAGTGAATAAAGATCAAATAGGTAATGCTGGTGAAGCTTTTGAATTCCTTTTGCTGACCAATGCTGATCAGATTATGGGGTAGAGTCGGATCCTAGGATAGTCAAGTCATATGTGTTGCTATTAAAAGAGGATTCAGTAGCAACATAAACCAAGTGCTTAAGGATTTCACAGAGCAAAACCAGAACAGGTGGTTCAGTATTATATATATGGGAGTAATTTTATTGCAGTGGTTTGTGTTTTAAGCTCATTAAGTTTCAATACAGGTACCCAGATACAATGTAAATAATGGTCAGCTTTGTGACTGTGAAAGAAACTCCTCCTGGCCAAACACAGATGCCATTACCAATTACATTTGCCAAACCTCCAAAAATTCATTGTCCAAGCAGCTTTGCACCTGAAAGATGTACGTAGGACAAACAGACATACAAACAAGAATAAAAAAATGAGAGCCCAAGAGTTTAATCAAGCATGAGAGTCTCTGGGCTTTACTGAGGACTCTATCAAAGCATTGCCAAGCAGGCTGTGCACACACAGCAAATTGTGTAGTGGGTGGCGCCAGAATTCAGGATTTATGCTAGTCCTTATTTGCAGATAATGAAGAAATCAAAAATGCAACAAGAAGCAACTTCAGGCAGCCAAAAAAGCATTTAGTGAACGTTACGAACTGCAAATAGTTCATTTCACAAGAACTCTTTTCTTCAGAAGAGAGCATTTTCTGTTTGTAGTATTCACCTGAGCATAAGGACACTTCTAGTGTTATAAGGCAGAAGCTTCTTACTACTTTAAAGGGCACAAAAACTAACTATGGTCATTACTAACACAGTACAGACTGCTGCATCCATTTATGAAAAGAGTTGGTTTAGTAAATGTGCAAGTTATGTGCGTGAAAACAGGTATGTTACATACCTTGGAATTTACTGTTCAGATTGTCTCAGTGGTTGTAAAAACTGTTAAAAGTTCATATGTGAAAACTAAGGAGCTGAGTAAGGTGTCTCAAGGGTATTCTCATAAGGCACTGAAGATACACAGTGGGATCCACATACACAGAAAAAAACATTGAGTAAACTTTGCAGCAATGGGCAATCTGTACTGACTTACAACAGACCGAAGTCTACTTAAATATATCTGACCGTGTGTGTTCTGAACCCAAAAGGTCTCACAGAAATCATGAATCATTTTTCTGTTGAAGAGAAAAATCAGAGAGATGGGGGAAGACAAAAAGCAGAAAAATGCAAGTAAAAGATAGGTCAGGAGTAACATACGTTGATCAAAATCATAGCACTGCAGAAGTATTTGACTCCAGAAATACTAGATTTGAAGCACTGAATTTCTCTCTGGCATTGGACTCAAAAACATCTTTCATTATGGAAAGCATCTGGTATTTAAAACTTAACAGATCAAAAGAAAAGAGGCATCATGTAGACAGTGATGCTTCATTGTTACATATAAAATATCATGTGGGAAGACACTACAGCTAGTCAAGAAGAGATTCACCAGGAGGAAAAGTTGCCGGGAAGAACAAGGCAGCAATTTTATAATGTGTAGATATCAGAAGTGGAAGAATTTACAAAGGGATCTCAGGAAGTGGAAAAATAAATAAATGGAATAAAGGGAAAATAATTCACTATGCAGGGACAAAGAATTCCAATAAGCTACTAGTATTAAGCTAACAGTGAATCATTTTCAAAAAAGGAAATAGTTCCAGTACTTGGACTATTTTACTCTAAGTAGGAGCTAAGAGAACACATATTTTGCATTGGAAGATGCAAACAATGAGCTCTCTTCCATTTCATTTTCCAATAACTAAAAAATCCATCGTCTGAGATGCAGGACACTCAGAGTGCATTGTGTACAGTTTTATGTGGCACACAGTAGACATCATCAGTCTTTATATTTGACCTTGTTTCTCTCAAACAGCTTTTCTACTAGGATTTTGTTCCTTCCAAGGAAGGATTTCTCAGCTGTGGCTCCAAGATAATAAATTCTGTATGTACCAACATGCAATTCAGCTTATTTGTGTCTCACTGACACAGTTACTTCTTAGTGTTTCAATAGCATAAAAATACCTTCAGCCAATCAGCCTTTTAATCAACCACCATTTCATACACTAATGAGTAACCTGAGGAAGCAAGCCTTAATATGATAGGCTGTCTCCCAGAAAGAGGGCAAGATCTGGACTGCTACTGGTCCCATGGCTGCTGTTTCCCAAAAAGATTTTTGCAAAGGTTAGAGATGCATACTGTGACCCATAGTTTCCATAGAGAATATCTGTGGAGGTTGCCACTGACGAAAAACAAAACCAAACAAGTAGCTTTTAGAAAACCCAACCAGCAGAACCTTTGTTAGACAAGCCTTTGCCAGTGACTTAAGTCATACCTTGCCAACTAAAATAGAGTTGGTTGCAAACCCCATTCCATATGCCATTGCAGATTCCACACCTAGGAACCTGGCAACTAGCTCTTCCAGCTCCTCATGTTTGTCCAAGTTTCCTGCACATAAAAAAAACAAACAAAACACCACAGAAATTCAGAGTGAGGAGAAGCTTTCACTATTGCTGTATTCTACAAGAAGAATTTCCAAGAACCAGGCTGCTCTTTATTTAAAAGCCCATAAGGGAACACTGAAAAAAAAAAGCATATGAAGAACAAAAGGGAGCCAACTGCTGTGCCATGTAAACTAAAGCCAGTAAGTCAATTTGTCTTCACTAAGGAAAAAGCTTCTTTGCTGATTAGGCTAAAGTTCAAAAGCTGGAACAAGTAATGTTTCAAAGACCTGTGATAAGATTACAGACTTTGAAATATACATTGAGGAAACAACCTATCTTGCTCCAACTTACCCATCTCCTGCCTAGTGCTGCACACCCCAGCTCCATACTGGGACAGAACTTTAGCTGCTGCTTCTTGGCAAGTCCCAGCCTTCTGTGCAAATCCAAGGTAGTTGTAGGAACCCATATTAATAACATCCTTTATCACTCTCCCTGTATACCTGTGTTTTAAAAACACCATAAGTTAGGACACCCACAATTAAAAAAATTAACTACACCAGAAGATTCTTATTTTAATTTCCTAGAATATACATTCAAATGTTAAAAATCAATAGAACCAACCATTAAATTATTTCAGTATTGCCCCTCATCAAACAGAAATGATCAGTGAAAAAGATGCTTTCCCTATCTTACAGTCTCAAACTAGTTCCCAGAGGAGCTCACATTAAAAGGTCCATTTGCTATCATACCTAAAAATGCTTGAGGCTTCTCAAACCGTTTGTTGTTTCTGACACGTGCCTCCTCCATCCCAGAAGCGTACAACTTGCTTTTTAAACACAAAATAAGATCTGTAGATCAATTAACCTGGCAGGCCCTCAAGCAGGATATCCTCTAAACCACAGAAAGGAAACACATCTGGCACTGCTGTGCTAACAATACGTGACAAGGAGATTAAGGAAGAAGTTTAGCAGAAAAAAAGTTTTAATTATTTTGCCCTTGAAAGCCAGGGAGAGACATGACTAGTTTCACCAAGTACTGTGCTACAAACCTCTTCACATCAAACTCGTGATGTGTCATTTCCAATTTGTAAAAATCCTTGCCCTTGCATTTCTGATTGTTTCTACAGACTACTTCAGTTCTGACTCAAAACAATCACGTTTCAGGAAGCAATGTTTACTTCAAGTGTCTGGACTGATTCTAAATCAACACAAAGTCACAAGTAGTAATGCAATCTGAAGTATCTACTCCAGGTTCTGCTCATCACACACAAAAGTATTAATTTTTTTATAGGTGTTTGCCCATGAAATCTTAACACAGTCAGGAGCCTTAGTAAGTAGTCAAAAGATTATACACAAATAATCACCTTGGTGGCCAGATGTGTTTCAAAAGAGTAAAATTCATCGATTCATGCCGCTGGAAAGCTCAAAACAAACATGATTCACTGCTCCTTTAACCTCACAGCCTCCAACTTGCTCTTATAGACCCTCTAGTTCAAGAAAGTTGTTGGAAGCCTTTTCTTCAATTTTGACTCACGTGAACGTCCAGTTATAGTCATGGGAAACTCTCTCCATCATGTCCACTTTGGCCCCTGGCACACTGCAGATTGGACGGTTCCAGCTGTCCCGAATGCGCATGTAGAGGTTTCTGTTGTAGAAATTTTCAAAGTCCTGGTACAGTGGGACAAAGTCCTGAAACATATCAAAAGCACTCAAAGTGAAAGGAAAATGTATATTACTGCAAACTAGGAATAAGAGGAATAAGTTGTTTCTGTCATTCGGGTGTAATTTATAAATAAATAAATGAATCACAAAAAAGTTAAAAGAGTTCTCCATCACAAGCCCTGAAACTAATTCTACCCAAAGTGTTTTAACCCTGGAAATCTGTGACAACGAAAAATTGTATGAAGGTGAGACAGCAGCAAAACTGAAGAGATTCATTTGCTAGTGCAAAATCCATGTGATAAATGCCATTTCCAAACTTTCTCAGTCTGCAAATCTATCATGGCCTCAAGATTTCCTCAACAGCAGATGCTTATTTCTATATAACTTAATTAGCTCATTGAACCTAAAAGCCATCAACCACAACTAGAAAAAACAATCATAGCATTAGGTCATGCTTCAAGTTACAAAGCCTCAAAGAACTCTAACATATAGGAGAGGGAGTGCCGAAAGCAACACAGAAACTGAATTGGGAGCTCCTAATGACACAATGAGGAGGTCCTGTTCTCTGAATTCAAACGGGACTTGAAATACTTTGGTCCTCTTTCCAGCTCTTGCTGGGTAGTTGAGGAGAGAATCTCTCTTGAAACATACACCACCACCCTTCATGAAATGCATGGGCATATAATCTTTGCAAGAGATTTGTATTGAACCTTCAGAGCTAAGCAGCGCAAGGGAACATACAACTGCTTTTTGGCACCAAACGGTATGCACTGCTCTACTGAACACACAAAGAATTTGGAAACTGAGATAGTCCGCCATGTTTTATTCTGTACATAAGAAACACATTTAATATAGCAGCACTAGCATTATTAGAGAGGTTACTGTTAGAACTTTCTGCAATTTTTTGTTCTGAATCCAAGATAGTAAACAACATTATGGCACCTCTCCTCTGCACAGCTTATCGGCACTTAAGTCCCACAGGATTTCTTTGCATGAGCATTTCCTGAATTCTAGCTTCCCTTCCAGCATTTTTCAGGAAAAGTAAGTGACTGTCTTGAATGGATAACACACAAGAATGTCGAACTATGACAGCAAGGACATCTGAGAACTCAAGAACATTCTTTTCTGGTCTACTTAAAACGCTCCAAAGTCATGAGATTTCCTTATGACTACTCAATTAAAGTTTGACATTCAGTAGTGATAAGAATGCATAATTCATTTGCTACTGTTGGGGGGGAAAAAAAAAGCCTTTTTAATAATCTACAAAAGAAAAAAGTAGAATTTATGACAAAGCCAGCATAGCATTTCTTCCTGTTTTTCACAAGAGAAATGCACACATGGTGAAGGGCATTTTATTTTTGGTGACAGGATAAACCAGACAGAATAACTGACCAAATATTACTGTGCCTGACATTTGTACCACTGAAGCAAAACTGGGAGCGTTTATGCCAGCTTTTCAATAGCAACTCAAACAAGTGGGCACTGACAAGCTTTTACTTACAATGCTCAACTGCAGGAAGAGAACTTTTTTCTTTACTTTCCTATTTTAATGATTTAACAACTTCGTTCTTTCAGTATGGAGTACAGGAACTATCTAGGTCCACCCCTTTGCACCCTCCTACCAGCAGCTGCACTGGAAAGATGGAGCCCAAAAGCACCAACTTCTAAGCAGACATAGTTGCACCTAAGCCCTCTTCTGATCTGCCTGTGCACAATGACATGCCAAAAAGGCACAAAGATATTAATTTTCATCATTTCAACTATGGAAAAATAAACCAAATTTAGCCAGTGATCATTCATCCATAGAATCACAAATATGTCCTTTCTCAGCAAAGACAGACAGCAGGAACAGATTTCTATGAGCTAAGATGCACAGAAGGGCAATGATTTCTTCCATGTTCCTCTACTTAAGTATAGTTTTGCATTATTTCACATATGCCAGGTCTTCTCTGAAGGCTCTTTGTCAAGAGAGGTTAACAGGGATAGTAGGTCAGCTAATACAAAGCTGTAGAAAATTACTGGTTTTCTGAAGTAGCTACACAGCTCTATCCTTCCTTGACTTCACTGTCTCACATTGTCCCAGGCAGAAAGTGGGTTTCAAGGCTGAATCACTAACAAACAGCTCACTGTTACCATGGAGAAAAACATCTTGGTATTGACAAGTGCATCCGAGAGCTTCCTTCATATATGAAAAATTACATAGCTATTGTACTCTATTACGAAGTGGTGATACACATGACAGTACTTGTACCAACATACTTAGAAGATCCCAATTCATGACACAAATTCTAAATAATTATCTATAAGTGTCTGAAACCCTCTGCCACATCGTTTGTAGAGAGGTGGGGGAAGTGAAAAGATCCAAAAGAAACTCTGGCACATTAGAAGATCAATTCTTGAGGGACTTGTTATGTCTAATTATAATCTACTAAGATACTTTGAAGCATTTTCAACTCCCCTTAACCATCTTTGCATGAGAATTAAGCTTTGCAGTAGTTCAAGTACACTATGTGACCCAGGAAATAATTGAGTTTTTAGCCACAGTTCTTGGCTAGGAGTGGAGGCTGGAAATGAGTCATTATATCACCTCAAGCAGGTATGCCAGAGTTGATAGAGTCCAATCTCACCTCAGATTACATGTTTTACTTTGAAACCCAGGCTGACAAACCTGGAAGAGTAACAAGCTCAACTGGTGAGATAAAGACATTCACCCACAACAGGTTGACATCACCAAGATATCTAACACAAGTACGATCTTACAAGCCAACTGTGTAACTAAGTTTAAAGTGATTTAACTGTAAAGTAGAGCAGTTCTCTGAACCTAATGCATTATGATAAAGAAAAAACGTGTCTTAAAAGTCAACAAGAATTCAGGGAATAAATTACGTGTCAGGGAATTAAGGTCTAATATGGGACACTAGCCTTAGTTTTTGGGGGTACTAAACTGTAAGGGCTCTAAGTGAGGCAACAGCTTAACGCCAGCCCCTTTGTTGTCCCTCCTGCCCCCTCTCCCCCCAATAAACCACCCTCAGCTAGCTCTTATGAGAAAGTTCCTTGAATAGGACAAGCAGGAAGTATTATTTTGGCATAAATCAAAACTGGATAATCTATTTCCTCAGTAATCCTAATCTCACCAAGAGGTTCTCGTGACCCATGCATCTGAGAACACAAAAAAGAGAAATGGTAGGGATATCATGCCTTTATAAACTGTTACTGACTTCTGGAGTTTGAGAGCCCTTTTTTAGCGCCAACATTCAGGATCAGACGCTTTGCCTGGCTGGTTTGCGGGTTGGTTTTTTTCTTTGTTTGTTCCCTCCCCCCTCCCCTTCTTTCTTCAGTGCGGCATTTCAGATGGAAAGTAGAGAGGACAGCACACCAAAAAGACCACTTGAATTCTTCATGGAAATTAAACATTTTCAATGTTTGAAACAAGAAAAAACTTTTGATGAGGTAGGGGGGACAAAATCTGTCAATCCATACTATTTCAAATTTTTGGCATGTGCAGCCACAGTACTGTGCTGCAACAGTGTCCTACTGCTGGAAGTAATCACTGTCACCTTTAAAAGGCCTTATTTAAAAGATCTTATTGTTATTTTTCCATCAAGTTCTCATCCTATTTCAGATCCAACCACTCTTTCTAACCATAACAGACCCTAAGAATATCAGCCTGAGATGGAACAGCTTCATTTGGAGGAAAAATATTCTAGGAGCAAGTTGATTCTTTCAGCAATCTTCAGAGTAAGCACAGTCAGGTAACTGGAAATGTCATACTGTTTCTAAAGAAGGGAGCAAAAGCAGCATGTTCTTTCATTTGAATTCATATGAACATGGAGCTAAGAAATCCTGAACC
>NW_009596655.1:66234-83927 GCF_000690535.1 Cariama cristata
CGCTCCATTCTTGTTGGTTTAAGCCTAGAACACATCCCTATTTGTAAGGTGATGCCTGAAACCTAAGTACTAGTGGTCTCCCAGAAGCCTGAAAGGCATAGCAATTTCAACAAAGAGTGAAACAAAGGAAGAATAAAATTCTCCCTTGGGGTGCAGCATCTTAGCATAGGTGACTTGGGAATCCAAGATTTCAACATACTGCAAATTAATACTACAACAAGTGAAGGTCATAATGAGAGCTTCATAACCATTAGCTTGAGGCACAGTGACATGCAAATGTAGTGATTATGCTGCTTTTAGAGCCAAGTTTTCACAGCGTTGCACCTAAGCTAACAAATGGTGCCATGAGCACCAGCCCGGCTTATCTGCACGTTCCCTAATAATACCAAACTGACTCTGAATGGAAATCAAGTAGACAATTGCAACACATTTCAGGCTTCTAAAAGGAAGCAGAAGGACTAGTTCTATCTCACTGCTACATCAGTCAAAGAAAAGTGGGGCAATAACTGTGGGTAGCCTTTATACCATCAGGAGGCCTCTGATGAGCCATAGAGATGCTAAAACAACATTGAACAAAAGACTCCAGTTTACTGCCCCTGAGATACTTCTACAGCTGGATTCCTCCTACAGCTGGATTTCCAGATGCTGGAAACACGTTCTAACTGGGCAAGCCTCTGAGCACGAAGAGGTATGTTAGAGAGTCACTGGCCTCATTTGCACAGTTGCCCCCATATACAAAACATACAAGGTAATCAACAGGTAAATCAGACCAAAAGAAAGGTAAAAGTGATTTTCATCCTGCCTATAAAATCCTACAAGTAATTTGCAGATTTAACTACATTGTATGACCAGATATTACATTAAATTGGGTATGCATAAATTGATTCCAGGGTAACGGAGAATTGTTAATCTTGGTGCTTACCCATGCCTAAAACAGGCTGATAATGCTTCAGAGAGGATGTGCTACACAACACTGGTTTCCAGGAAAAGCCCAGCTGGATATATTTTAAACAAAGCAAAAACACATCAGGGTATTTCCTGGAAATCAGTGCTAGCAAAGCCTGTCCCTTTTCACCCTGTTGTGTTCCAACAGTGAGTGAATATTAGGTTTTCCTGGAATCGTTAATTTCAATGCAAGGCTCCAACAAATAACAAGGGATTTACCCACCACCAGAGACAGTCCCAATACAGACCTGTTGCAAATCCTGCTCTTCAAATTAATTTGGTCACTTTTGGTTTCTAGTTCTGATGCACAAACTAAGATTACAATATTATGTGACAATTTAAGGAAGGATTTGCTTAACTGAAATAAATTGCCCTCCAAAACACAAAAAACTGAAGTTGGCCTTTTTTTATGTTTGTTTTTATCATCACATTTTGGACTTAAGTTTACACTGTGCTTTTAACTGTGATCACCTTGAGAAACACACCACAGAAAATCCACATACTTCAATTCCACAACTTTCAGGACAAGTTCATTCAGCCTTTTACAAAATACTTCCTTGCACTACGTAATTTTGTTTTGCTCACAAAGCAGGTTGTCACACACTGTTCAGCTATATATCTACTCCCACTGTCTTTGAGCTTTTCACCTAAGCAACTATTTCAAAAAGCTAAAGCTAACCCTTTTGCTTGATACTCAAGAAAATCATAATCATCTAGCTGGCTCTTTAGAATTTAAATAATAAAAATATTATTTTGCACACAGAGGTCACAAATCTGTCAGAGACCACCCCAGGGTAACCACAGGGCTCCTCCAATTTGCATGTGTTAATAAAAAAAAAGTGCAAGTTTCGAGCCTTTTCTGTGCACTAGTATCTGCATTCCCTCACAAAAAGATGATTGGGCTGTCAGCCAGCAGCTTGAGAGATTCAACTATTTGAAAAATCATGAGAAACTGTTTCAAAACAATTCACTGAGCACCCCACACACACCAAAATAAAACCTGGCTCCACACTAGATATGCTGCAACGTACTCTCATCAATTCATTTGTGGGCAAACAAAGCTCAAAGCAGCAAGTGTGAGGATAAGTACTGTACGTTCTAGACTTCACATGATCACTTCTCTATTTGTCCGATATAGGAAACAGCTATTCCAACCTAAGCACTGGAAATGTGATTTGGGAAAGTATACTAGGCTGAGATTTCTTCAACACCAAAGTTTCTTTAAACAGGATTTCCTATTTTTCATTCTTACGCAATATTCACTGGCACTTCTTACTAGCTCCATCCACAGACATTCTATGTACAAAACAAAAACAGAATACACACATCTCTTCCCTGCAAGCCATGACCAACATACAAACTCAAAGAGTTTCAATTCATCTGTTTGGGAAGTAAACAAGGTAAGGTAAGATGCAATGCTAAGTTATAAAAAATTTCAAGGCTAAATTTCTTTTAGAACTAGGATAATCAGTTGCTAACAAACTCTGTGCTTCAACATTCTGTGACAATCTTTACCAAAGGTCTAATATCAATGTATTCCCAAATTAGACCTACTGCCTGAGGGCCTCCTTTTGTACACTGTCATGTAAGAGTCATGACTAGTCCCATTGCAAAGGACTACTGTAAGCAGTTTTGCACCTTACATACTAGTAACAGAACAAGCGTTTCACAAAAAACTATGCAACAGAAATATAACTACAGTACAGCGTAACTGGACCAACACTTCAGTTACCCCTTTATAATCCTCAAGTACCATGAGTACAGACCAATATTTAAACCTGTATTCTAATGTCTTTGCAGATTTCTGCAACTCTTTGACTCTTCTGCATCAACTTCCACTTTATACATAGAAAAATACATGGGTGTCATGTTCTCAGGTGACAAACCAGAGTAGCTCAAATGACAATAATACACACATCAAGTTTCAAGCTGAGATTTAGTCAGCAGCCCTTATTTGGATAATGTAACTGCTAAAAGGGATCCAAGATTTTTACTTCCAGATTCCAGAAGTCAGTTTCAGAAATAGTGTAAATTTAAACTCTTGTACTTTTAACCAATATGAAATACATATTAAACTCCTATGAGAATATTTCTGTTTCGGAATTAAGTGCCTTACTATGAATCAGCTTAATTCTACTTCACGGTGCTTACACAAAGAAGCTACTGTGAAGTAATTTCAGGCAGTGGCTAGTTTACTGCACCTTCACTAATCCACCATAAGATGACACACACTTTACTCCAGTGATGCCTTCAAAAAAAGCCTCCAAAGAAGCCTTCCTTTTTTTCTCCTTATGCTGGTACTGCTGTGTTGTTAAACAAATGATGTTTGTTCAACAATTGTTAAACAAATGATCCCCCCTTGATTATTTGTTTGCATTAGTGATATGTCCTTCCCACCCCCACCTGTTCCCTGCTAGCCAACTGCTTGTGTGGCTGCACAGAGAACCAGAAACCAGCAACTGGAAATCAAACTCCCTTAACATTTTATAAGCCACACTGGCTCCCCAAAGCAATTGAGAAAAACAGAATCCCAGTAGGCACAAGTAAGCCAATTCGCCTTTGGAGCAAAGCTCACTGGTATTCACACTATGCTAATAGGGCTCACACTAAGAGTTAGCAGGAGATAGCTTGCGAACTGCAAGTTTAAACAGTAGCTTTCTTAACAGTAATTAATTCCTGTGGGGAATAAGATATTTTAGAACTCTTCTAGAGTTTTTAGAATTTAGAAATTTAGAAATATTTTAGAACTATTCAGAATTAGGATTATCTATTCCAGACTAACTGCTGAGGCAGGCAAGATTTTTCACCTGGTAACAGAAGCTTTTGTGAATAGGTCTTATTATGAATTAATTCCTTTTAATTGCTACCAGTGAGTCAGAAGTCAGTACCTCAGATTACTCACCAGCTAACCTGCTAGTGTTCTGGACTCCAGATGAATTTAAAGTCATCCAGCTTGTGTTCTGGTTCTCATCCACAAGCTTTTCTTTGCAACTGCTTAGGCTAAAAAGAATTAATAACATGCTTCCAAATCAAAACATAGCCACCAGAGCAGCATCAGAAAGCCTCCCACTGCTGTCAAACCAGACCCTTTGACAAGCATTTCTTTAGCTGCTGATGCTGGCATATGCTGCCTCTCTCCCCCAAACTCTTGTTTCTGCAGCTGGGGCATCTCTCAGCACATTGATATAACTGTCGACGCAGCTTTGCAGTGATCCAGATAAGGGAACTGCTCTGCCAAAAAATAACCCAACTAAAAGAAACATCATTTGTTTAACAACACAGCAGTACCAGCATAATATTTTGGGCATTCAGAAGACAAGGAAAACAGCAGAAAACTTTGAACAACACTGCTCCCTAAAGACATGCTCAAGCTACCGCCTCAGTCACATCATTTCCCACTGACCATTATTTCCCAGTGGTTACCTTTTGTTCTTCTCTTTCTGTTGCATTTTGACACTTCTCAATCTTCCACTGCCGCATGAAATCTCGCAGATATCCAAAGAGAGTGAGAACACCATAGCCTACGTAGGTCAGCACAGCAACCAGCATTGGTGTTTCTTCAAAAGCTTCATTGAAAGGCCTTTTGTATAATCCTCCATTGTGCACAATATGCTTTATCTATAGTAAAAATTTGAAGAGAGGCAGTTGTGAGATATGCATTCAAGAAATGACAGATAGGTATTTCAGCGTAGTCCCTGGCCCTCCGGTCAGCTATAAGCTCTGCACCCCCACCCCACTCCCCCACCCAGCTCAAAGTACTTCCAGCTAGGTTCAGCCATAACTGATAAATACTGTCAGTCTCCATATGAGAGGTTGCTAAGTTGCTGATATAACCAAAGGCACACTTATTCATTTAGTGCAGTTTAATCTAACATCTCATTAAACTTCTTTAGCTTGCGAAGTTACATAGAGAGCATTGCTTATATCCATGCCAACCAAAATGAAAAAACTGCCATGCTCCTTCACCAAGAATTAGGTTTGCACAAAAAACAGAACAGTGAGGTTTCCCAGGCCCGCTACAGGGAAAATCAAAATAGAAATGAATAGCTTTATTAATCTAAACAATGTATCCTCAGGATTATGAGATCTGAAAAGTAACTGGAAAATATCAAAATAGACTCAACTTTGGAAGCCCACATTACTGTAACAGAGCAAGCATAATCTATGTCTCTCCACAGCCATTAGCCTAAAGATGCTGACGTAAACACTGTACTCATCCATGAGGTGGACATGACACCACAGACAAAAAAGTCATTGTATACAGTCTCAACATTGCATGTATGTCAGCACACAGAACAAAGAAAGGCTTTCTGCATAAAATCCACACTAAAAGTCATCTTGCTACTTACATACCATCTCCTGAAGATAAGAGCTTGATTAGTTTTATAATACATGTGCATCTCAAGCACAATTATTGTAATACATAATACTTGTGACTGTTACAGAAAAACTTCACAGCTGTAAGGCAAGAGCTCACTCAACATAACACTGGGGGGAAAAACGTCATGGTTTTAATTAGACTACTGGTTCTAAGAATTAAGTTAAATATCAGATCTCAAAAGTCAATGTATCAAAACATAGAAAGACAGCCATTAGATGCAAATTGCTATCTGTATTCCTAAAAGTTATAGAATAACTACCCTATAAGAGAAGAGCTATGTGTGAAAGAACACTCTCCAAGACATAAACCCCCTATCTGTAGCATGAAATATTCTATATAAGAAATGTATTTTAAAAAAATATTCTAATCAAAGAAACATCAACACCCAGGAAAGAGGTTGATCCTAAATACACCAAACAAGGACAGCAGCAAATAATTTATGAGGGATGGGGGCCAGCAGACAGAGTAAAACCTGTTACTCACGTATGGCACTCACACTATCTGTCCCAGTTTGGCTAAAACAGGGCCAGTTCTCTTTTCAGTAGATTTTCCTTCAGTTAAGTTATTCCTAAGTAACTGCCCTCTCTGAATCTGACTACAGGTTTTTCAGGCAGTGCCTGCTTTTAGAGTTGATGGTGCTTGATGTCTGTAGTTGTTGCTGGGGTAGAAGTGGGAGTGTTATGCAGCAAGGCCCATGTGTGTGTGCTTGCTCCTACAGGAACCAGAGTCACTGTGGGCTCTCCTCTGGTCTGCAGGGGGGAAGGTGGAAAAGGATCGCACCTGCAGGAAGCTGCGGAGGGGACTGGGGACCAAGGACTGACCAGCGAAGTATTCCATCCCCTACACATGGATACTCAGTATCAAGCTAAGGGACCACGGGGGTCAGTACTCTTTCCTTTATGGCCGGCATCCCTGTGGGACTCTGCTCGCTCTCCTGCCTCCGATCTGTGCATTCCTGGATCCGGTTCCCATCTGCTCTCAGATCCAGTCCGGGACATCGGGGTGCCCGCCCTGCCACATGAGCACTGTGAGCAGCCACAGAGGTCCCGTAATGATCATCACGATGCTCAATATTGGTTTCATATATTTCTATTATTAGTAGTATTAACATGAATATTATACTCTTTTCATTGCTATTGTTTTATTAAAGTTGTTTTGATTTTCCAACGCATACGTCTCTCTCCCTGTTCTCCTCTCCTTCCCCTTCTGGGAAGGGAAGGAGTTAATAGAGAGCACCTGCCATCAGCTTAAGTGTCCGCCCAGCCTTAAACGGTGACGCTATTGTAGGGGAAAGGAAGCCAGAGTTGTATTAACCTCTGGGACAGCTGATGAATCAGTAAAGGCACACATATTTGCTGGCCTCACCAGATACTGCATTATTTGGCAAGTGACACTTGCTCATCTCAGGTGCTGGAGCAAGTCTGTATTTCAAGCCCGACGCTGATATCTTGAAAGTAATTTTTTCAGAAGCAAGGGTCTGCTTTTGGGATACAGTCACGGAGTATAAACTGCACCAGCACCTTCCTCCTGGTACTCGTTTCTACCTCTTCCCTTTTGCCAACACAGACATCCAGTACAAAGTTTTAACCAGAGGAAACCCTTGATTTGTCACTGTTGTTGAGGGGACTTTAGAATTGGTGCAAGTGTGGAAACAAAACAGCAAAGACACAGTAGGAACTTCTCTTTCAGCAGCAGCACTTGCCCCAGATGCAGATAATTAACTTGCAGCACTTTGAGGCCAGGTTAAATATTGAAGTAGTTTTAAAAACATACTACATACAGCAGTGGCTTAAGTTAGAAAATTACCATGCTTTGGAACAGGTGTAGGAACATTTGCCTACCACATTGCCGCTCAGATGATGGCAATTTAAAACTTTAATGCAGGCCACAGGTTCATACACTGCTTTCTTCAGCAACAGTGCCAGCCAAGGGAATTGCCACTGCCCCACTCACTCCCACTTTGACTCATCTATATCACCCTCTGGCTCACACAACTAAGGCTAATCTGATTTTCAGCATAGCATCCCTCTAACACTGAACTGATCCAGGTTGGAAAAAGAATAGTTTGCAGAAGGTTAGTTATTAGTCTTTACAGCACTGTTCCTGTGCTGTAAACTCATTCCATAGATCTCAGCAAACAAGAACCAGCAGCTGTTGGGGAGAGAGGAGGGGCAGCAGCACCATGACAATCAACAGACTCGGTGAGCCAACGCTGCAGAGGGAAAACCACGAAAGCTTTCTCTTCTCTATTGCTCTTGGGATTGTTTAACTGTATCACTACGGCTCCAATTCATGAAGCCATAGACTTTTATTGCATCCAGCTCTGACGAAGATCATGCACCAAAGCTCCGATTACCACAATTTCACAGCTTGATGAATTAAAGTTGAATTTTGTGTCCTCCTGCTGACAGACCAGACTAAACAGCAGCTATTCAGGAGCAGAATAACACAATCGTTGGGGTTGGAAGGGTCCTCTGCAGATCACCTAGTCCAACCCCCCTGCCAAAGCCAGTTCACCTACAGCAACTTGCACAGGATCACGTCCAGGTGGGTTTTGAGTACCTCCAGAGAAAGAGACTCCACAACCTCTCTGGGCAGCCTGTTCCAGTACTCTGCCACCCTCTAAGTACAGAAGTTCTTCCTCATATTCAGATGAAACTTCCTGAGTTCCAGTTTGTGCCCATGGCCCCTTAACCTGTCGCTGGCCACCACTGAAAAGAGTCTGGCCCCATCCTCTTGATGCTCACCCTTAAGAGATTTATAAGTATTGATGAGATCCCCTCTCAGTCTTCTCTTCTCCAGGCTGAATAAACCCAGTTCCCTCAGCCTTTCCTTACAAGGGAGATGCCTCCAGTCCCCTCTTCATCTTTGTTGCCCTCCGCTGGACTCTCTCCAGTAGTTCCTTGTCTTTCTTGACCTGGGGAGCCCAGAACTGGACACAGCACTCCAGATGTGGCCTCACCACATCTGTCTGTCTTAGATAGCTGCAAGTTCATCTGGAAGAGATGAAAGGCTCCGTACTAAGGGTATAGATCTGCGGTTACCTAATACCAAAAAATAGCTACTAAAAAACCCCAAAACCCAACCAACCAACCCCAGATCTAAACACAATTTTAATCAGAATAAAAGCATATTAATTTTTTCCAGGTCTTTAGAGATGCATCTCCTTGTGACAAATGCTAAAACTAAACAAGTTATTCCACATGGTCAAAACCAACATTTCACTGAGACAGGCCCTTCTGGGAATACCTGTATTGATTCAGCACATACTTTAATCAATTTCACCTCCCAGTGTTCTTCTCTCTACATGCTCATACATCCTTATACTCTCCTGTCAGCTACCACATAAGCTGAGAAGCTTCTATGCTATCCTATCCAAATTAAACATTAAAGAAATACTCTTGAATGCAACTCCACAGACTTTTCATGAAGCATACAATGACTATAAATACACTCTACAACTGCCTATAGAAGAGACATTCGTAGCCACATTTTAGATACAAGTCTATTTATTTTCCCAAGAATGCCTTATGAACCTGCACATTAGCCTTCAAATGAAGGCTTACATGCTGTGAGCTCCAAGCCTGTTGCCAAAGAGCAGCAAGTTCAGTTCCAGAGATCAAGAAAGAAGGTGGGTACAGCTTCGTGATTCATTTCCTCTTCTGGAGGAAAAAAACAGCGTGTAAGATTAAGGCTTTTATGGTTTCAACAAGTCTTATGATAACAAAAGTGAGCCATGACCTTTGAACTACAGTATACTGCTGTCCTGGTTTCAGCTGGGATAGAGTTAGTTTTCTTCCTAGTAGCTGGTATAGTGCTGTGTTTTGGATTTAGGAGGAGATATATAAGTGGAGAGTACAAAGAAATGTCAAGGTTCACCTAAGTGTGTGGCTCAAAAAAGCAGGTGTATGCTCACCTACAGCTCTCTCCCCTGTACTGCCCAGATCGCATGTACACAGAAGAGCATCATCACCTTAAGAAACTCAACTGCACCACCCAGCCGGTTACAGAAGGCAGCAAAGAGATGGCATTCTGAATCAGCCACAGGCAATGCCTGTGTTGGGCCAGGCTCTCGGGGAAACAAATCACATAAAACAGTATTGTATCAGTTACTGACCAGCAGCATCATACAGCTACAGCTAGAAAGGACCGCTTTGGTCTAAGCGGAACACATCAGGGAGTCTGATTATAATCACCTCCCCTACCTGGTAACAAACAGTTCCAATTCACAAGACATTACATTACAAAATTGACTTCAGATTTAGTTCATCCTGCAAATTAGAAGCATTATAAGTAGCATGACAACATGTCTAGTACAGGCAGAGGATGGGATTGTGGATGTACACGTGCAGCACAAGCACACCCAACCTGATGTTCTTACCCAACTCCTGCACAAGTTATGCTTTAAAGACCATGCTGGCCTCCAGATAGCATCAGATCTTGCAGTGCCTTAAGGTCAGGTACCATCAGAACAAGACTCCAGCTCCACAGACAGAAAAGATATTTCTCCCTATCCCAAGTTATTCAAATTCTTTAATGACATATATGGAAAACATCTCACATAATACCACCTTTGCAGTTAACTTAGCATGATCACAGGTCATCCAGCATTAGGAACAGAATAGTGCAATCTACACAAAAAGAGTTCTCATTTAAGCCACCCCACTGAGCATAAATTCACACTAGAATGTATCCAGCTGCATGCTTTATTGATTACAACCTCCAGTATCCTACTAGATGTGAAGATAACTCCTTTATCAGAGCATTAAAAAACCTGCAATTAATAAACAGTAGTTAGCAGTAAACTTGCTTTTACTAGTACCCTTCACCACTTTCCATTTTCTAAATATAGACACTAAGGTTTTCAGAGAAGGACCACCACATCTCGCCCTGTCATGGATTTACAAAGAAGGTAAAACGAAACCAGCAAACACATACAGATTTTAGTGTTAATTATGCTTTCACTGCCAGCACCCAAAACAGGGCATGTATGAGACCGGCATTATTCTGAACCTGACTTTCTTTTCACTAAAAACCTATTTATCAAAGCCAATAGGAAAAAGAGTTTTCAGTATATTTGCTACACTTGTGTCAGCAGACAACTTGGATAAGAACTCATCCTGAACAAAGTCAGCATGGTAGAAATCAGTACACGCAAAGGAGCACACAAGAAGCCAAACACTCTCAAGACTGACAGGTACCACACTTAACTTTCAAAAGCTTTAGAGAAGGAGAAGTTTTGTGAGAAGACAAAAGCCATGCTTGAACACAGGAACATTTGCAGACACTACTACAGGATTTATCACAGGAATCTGGGTACACACATTGCCTGGCAGGCATATACTTTAGGGAGAAAAGATGCTACAGGTGCAACACACAGAGCACACAGTAAGAGAGAAGTACGCGATCCCTGGTTATGCTCCTACCCCAGGAAAACCCTAACACTCTGCATTAAAGAGGCTGTTTCATTTCACACTGCCAGGAAGAACAAAGTCAGATGAACCTGGCGGACATTATATAAAAGCCTTAAAAGGATTATTTATGCTGGAACACAACTTCACTAAATTCTTATTAAAATCCAGTAGGTTCTCATTGCCACATACCACATATACTGCAGAAATTTTATTAGCAGCTTTGCAGCTTCTTTTTTTTTTTTTTTTTAGAAACAAAGTGGAAGACCACTCCCATGAGTCACTTGCTTTTTTGTCAAAGATTCCTGCCAACTATAGGGAATAAAATGAAAAGATATAGGATGCACCTCTGCTCTAGGATGTGCCTCCACTCTCAAAAGCCGTCACATTTATCATAAAGGATCAAGGGAATCAGCACTACAGAAACTACAGCAGTAAGTGAGAACTCCACGCAGGCAGCTGCTCTAAGCTGTTAGGGTATCCTCTGGTAATTTTACTGTCACCTCCAGCCCTTTTCCTTGCACTCCTTTGTTCTTAGACTTCAGATCTCAGACTGTTGCATGGGTAAAAAGACCAAGTATTTACTACCAAAATCAGAATGAACTGATTTGAATCACATTTTAAGCTTTCAAAAAAAAAAAAACCAAACCCACAGGAGAGCAACTTGTTTTACAAAACAGAATTTAACGCTCAAGTATATTCCTAATTAAATATTTGTTCTTGTTGGCAGGTATTATCAAATATTTTGATTTGTAATTAATTACTCCCAACAAATCTGGCAGTCCTGTGTTAAGATGCACTTGCCTCATTTACATACACAGTATAAATCTTCATAATGTTTAAGCATTGGTTTTTGGTTTTGGATTTTTTTTTTTTAATTTTTCCTTTTAGCAAGTGAATTCTGCAATTAAGTTTGGGTTTTTTTGCTTGCGACATACGGCTAACAATTTGAAGTCTACCAAAAATACACTTTTTTCTGACAGTTTACCTTAAACCTAATATGTTACTTTATCTAGTATCTTCAGTAGATTTAAGGCGCGCAGCATTTTGACAGTGAATTCCTTAACTGCATGGTTAATTACTAAATGTGTTTTACAATAAAGACTTCCAAAGGCAGCACAAGTCTGTAGTGGTTCAATAACAAGTCAATCTCTAGGCTCTCTGATACCTCTGAAAGCGTTCCTAATGTACTTCAGAATTCAGTAGCACTTATTTTTACAGACATTAAACCCCATTGCTTCCTAAACTTTTCAACTCCTGCTTCTCTTAACTACAAGTATTCTTCAAGACTATGCTTTTCAATGAAAAATGGCTCTTTTTCTAGGAGTGATTCCTTAATGAAGGCAAAAAAACCCTGGAAACCTCACTGAAGCTGGGCCAATGTTTATGTTCCTCCTAGGGAAACTGGAGTCAATAGATAATTAAGATAAAGCACTTTTTTTCCAAGAAATTGAAAGCATGACATTTAGGAAAACAACATTTCTGCTGGGTGATTAAGACGGGAAAATACAACATGACACATCACTCAAGTACTTACAATAACAAAAAAAATGAACCTGCATACATTTATAACAATTTATTATAGAATTTAAGGCTTATCACGAGTTAAATTTGAAATGGCAGGCCCAATATAATTGAAAGACTTTAACACTTTATCCAAAATGACTTCCTAGTAGCACATATTCAAATCTAAGAGAAGTCAGTCACATCAACAGCTACCACAGGTATTAGTTTTCATACCAGTACAGATACACAAATTCTCAACAAGTACATCACCGGCACTACATCTACCAATTTAATATGATGGCCTCAAATATCCATTTAGCCAAAGTGTTGTGTAGCTATTCCTTCCACAAAGGCTTGTAGTCTTTTATAATTGAATTTTGTATTAGAAAAGTATCCTCATACACTGGTATGCTTTTTCAGAAATAGAGTTTTGTCAATTAAAACATCTGAAGAAGGTCACAGTCTTTTCTATGTCAGCCAATTTGCTACTCACTTCAGTTTTACATTACTGACACAATAAATGTTTGGCTTTTTGATTGACTACAAGAGGCAGAAAGTAATAACTTCTTTCCTTAGGTCTGATCCAAGCCTCAGAGTATAAGCTACAAGCCTTAAGGCGCACATTTTTACAGGGGTTCAAGGATTAAACGCTAATGTCTAAACCTGGGCAAAGTCTCCTACAATCCATGAGTTTATCTCTGTAACCACAGAATAACCAAGGTTGAAAGGGACGTCCAGTGGCCATCGCGTCCAACCCTCAGCTCAAAGCAGGTCACCAAAGGCCATGTCCAATCCAGTCTTGAACACATCCAAGGATGGAAGTTCCACAGCCTTTCTGGGAAACTTCTTCCAGCATTTTACCACCCTCATGGAAAAAATTATTCCCCTTACACATAATCAAAATTTTCCACTCTTCGATATTACATCCATTGCCTCTCATCCTATTGCCACACACTTCCAAGAGCCTGGCTCCATCTTCTCCATATCCTCTAGCCAGCTAGTTGAGCCTTCTCCTAAGGTTGAACAAAACCAGCTCTCAGCCTCTCCTCAATACCTCATGTGCTCCAGCCTCTTCTGCTTCTTGGGGGCTCTCCACTGGATTCACAGCTTCACACGGCCACATCAGCATCTCTCTGGGGGGCTCAAAACTGGACATAGTACTCAAGATGCAGTCTCACAAATGCTGAGTAAGAGGGAACAATCGCTTCTTTGTGAATAAGTTAATGAGATTTAGTTCTTTAGGATCAATTTTTTTCTCTTTATCAGAAACATCTGCATTTGAAATTTGCAGGCAGATTTGAAAAAACTCACAATTCTGTACTCAAATTCCTTTTTACACCAGTGGATAGGGCAGTTATTTAACATCTTTATCTTACCCTAACATTCATCTGAAACAAGGGCTTATTCACATCGCTGCTACCACTAACTCATCGTAACAAGAAAAACTTCCAGTATGTGGCACTCATCTTCACAAGTGTGCTCTCCCAAAGAAGTTACACTAACCTGAATTCTAGCAAAAGCATCTCTAAAATCAAGATGATCATTCTCCTGCATTCTGAAGCATCTCAGGAGATGAGCCTACAAGCAGTACGACTGCTCTCTCTAAAAAAACCAAACACAAATCACAGCACTACCCAAGCTATTTTTAGCATGTACACACCAAAGCTTTCAGAAAAAAAAAGTTATCTTTGCTGCTCATTTTAATACCTGCAAGAATCCAGGACTTGTGACAGTTTTAAAGGAATGCAAATCCCACGGTCCTCCCACTCTCTTCAACCAAACTATTCCTTGCCTTCCTGAGGAAGTAGTGTGAGACCTTGTTTACAAAACCACGTATGCAATATGCTGTCTGGAGATTGCTGTACTATGGCATTTGAAGACATTCTAGAAACATCGGGGAAATTAAAATTTGTTTATATCATTACAGCTCCTATCTAACTGACTTGGAGACATCACATACAATAGAAATTAAGAACTTGATACCTAAAAGCTATATTCCAATTATTTTTTTAGTTTGAGATTATTTCTTCTTCAACTTCTATAAGCATAACAGAACCATTCTAAGGTGAGAAGCTCAATTAAGGAGTCAAAAAAAAAAAAGACATTACCAAAAAAATGTTCACAGTAATAGGTAGATTCCAATAAGCTGTAATGGAAAATAAGGACACCTTGTCCCATTAAATACATCCCAATCTCCCTATTTCAAGCAAGAAAATTTTTTTCAGATGCAGGATTAGAAAACCATTAGCTGTTTGCTTCAGAGCAAAACACTCCAATGGAGAAATATATTCCAGTTTAAAATCGCATTGCAGAAAGAAAAAGCTATTTCCCCTGCACTCTTTGTTACTCTCACAAGCGACCTGATAGATCCTAAATACCGTTTTTCTACTGAACTCACTTAACACTCTCTCCAACAGACCAGAAGGACATAAAAAGCAGAATCATGCGCCACTTGAAGAGGTAACTTCACTGTTCTTCTATTTAGATTTGCTTTCTTTCTCCTGGCTGTGTTCATTTCCTCACGTCATGACCATACCTTTGAGATGTCAGGCTTTCATCTTACATACTGCACTATTACCCTGAAGCATTAAATCAGTTTTGAACCCATCTATAGATCACTATTCTTTCCAACCGTGTACTCCCTTACCCATACACAATCAGAAATAAGTTAGTTACTTTTCTACAATATCCCACAATTTTTAATTGCTAGATCATTCTTCAACCTCTTCTAATTAAGGTGCTTATAACAAGATTGCTGCATTCACTGAATTTGAATCTCTAGACAGATTAACTGTTAACAGAATCAAAGTAATTTAAACACATGACTTCCCAGGAAAGCAAAGAGCTGTTATTTAGCTTAATATTTCAACAGAATGTTTTTTGAATATCCTGAAACTCTAAATTCAAATTATTACTTTCCCAGTCACTGATGATATTCCATTAATCTCCAAGTTAGCCCAAGTCAGTTAGTGCAGTCTTAGTAGGCAATAAGGTCCCTTCCCTTCTTACCAAGGGGAAGGATTAGCAGTTCAGACCCCAGCAGGAGACAAAGTAACACAATCTATTTATAAATTAAGGTGAACAATTTCACCCTCTTCTGCTCATGCAGGAATAACAGTAAAGAACTCATGCTATGTTAAATACTAGTCTCTGTTGAGGGAGTCGTAAGGAAAGCCTGAAATCTGTGCCGTAAGGATAATACTCTTGAACCTAAACTTTTTTTTTAAAGGGTAAAAAAAATCCCAACAAATCAACCAAAAAACCCCAAAACTTACTCGGGTAACCACAGCAGAGGTGTCCTAGGTAGAGGTAGACTCCTTTTTTCACATCGTTAAAAATGGGTAAAGCTTTCCTGCACTATAAAGCCTTATAGGAGGGCACGGTGATGTACTACCCTGTCTCTAAGCTCTTCTCTCTCAAGCTCCAGGCTTTTCCAGATAAACTGCCAGCGACTGCAACACTTCTTTATACCAATGGCTTTCCTTCCCCCTCCTCTTCCCACATATCTACTCATTTTATCTAGATCTCTTCCTGCCTCTTGCTTCTCTCAAGGACCCTATCATAGGCTTTCTTGCAAAAGCACTCTTTTTTCCCTCATCCTTATTTTTCTGGTTTTGTTTTTGTTTGTTTCTTTTTTCTACTAAGTAGGAATTGCACTTTCACACTTAAGCTGTCTCCTTTTTGGTACTTGATTACTTTGCATTTCACAGATCTCTCCACTCACAGATTCTCAAGCATTGTATGTGGAATGTACATAGTATAGATATATACATACACAGACAAATATATTCAACACTCATTAAGCATTAACATGTCACTCTTCTCCTGTGTAAAGGCCCAGCAACCAAAACTCAAAAGTCAAAAGGCCAATCAAGCTGCCAAATCTATGATATATCTGCAACCATACCTTTGGCAGCTCTAAACTCCCATCACTGATGCTACTTGGGAAAGCTGTACATGGCTGTACATGCACCCCTGAACAGTCACGTCTTCCAGTCAGGTTCTAATATTTAGACCCTCATTTTGAAAAAGTCAGCAATCTGGCCCAGATAAAATTATGGAGAAAAGAATGCAAGACTCCTAATTATAAATCTCTGCTTGACCAGCAAGCAGCTGCCAGAAAGATACAAAACTTTCTTATACTCCTCTTACATCCTCTGACAATGCTGCCACACTTTGGCTTTTTGCTAAGATTTCTCATGACCACTTCTCCAATGAGCCTTCCCCTCAGTTAGAAATTTAGAAAGTTCTCTCAAACGCCTCAGGCTTCCAAGACATATCTGAGCATAGTACCACATGCAAGCTACTAACTGAATAGCATGTCTCATAAACCAGCAAGGTTTTTAAGCTTCCTCAGTTTGACATTGATGGTTTTTCCATTCACATGCTGCATCTCCCATGTTTACCAGATACCCAGTTGAACAAAATCCTTGAGGAAAAAGCTTCCTTAGCCCACTTTTCTGTTCTTCTGAAGCAGAAGATAACTGCATTCAGACCTTCTTCTTTAAAAAGCACATTGGGAGGAAAAAAGCACTCACAGAAGAACACTCACCACCACGCTTGGCCTTAGTGCAAAGATTTACACCTACAGTTTCACAGTCAGCAGCGTTTGGTGTTTGCAAGGCAAAACTACCAATGCCATAGCTCTCTGAATCCGTACAAGCTGACACTGCTGCCAAACGAAGGTATGGTACCCTCCTAGTCCATTTGTCACTCCCAATACTGTGCTATCACCTCCAAGTGCCAGGGCAAGACTATGAGTGTCCATCCAGTGAAAGAAATACAGTAAGTGTCCTGAGTTAAAGTTAACTCATGAAAAAAAAAAGTTTACTTTTATCCTGCATCAGTTCTCAATCTGGTTCATGCAGTGACTGCACAAGGCTATGCTGGAAAAACAGAAGTGGCAACACAGCAGTGACAACAAGGAGCAACAGGAGGGATGACAATGGAGGAAGGCCTTTCTCAAAGTCAGCTTTAGGTACTCGAGGACACACGACCTGTTCCGTACTGCTGGCACTGCCTTCATGGGAACCATTACACTATACCTTACATTACACCTTACACTATAATACAAAAGTTCAGTGTTTTGCAGAGAAACAACTGAAAGTCTGAACGAACAAATACACACTTGCATCATAGGGTGTTAATACAGCTAGATGGGAAATGCTGCATCAACCTTTAACTCTTCTGTAAAGGGAAGTCCCTACTCAAGGCCACTTGTGTCCGTAGCCCTGTCCATCACGCCTGTAACAATGAAATAGTGGTGAGGAACTGCTAAAACTTTTTCTTCTAAACCACAAACCTATTATAGAAAGCTTTAAGTTTACAGTTCTGCTGCTAACAAAAGCCTTGCACCGAAGGTATAGCCATGCCTTTAGGGCCATCCGTTTCACATCAAGTTACCGGCCTGATGACCAAAGACCCACCAGACGCAGCCCCCCGAGGCAGGC
>NW_009596656.1:0-10475 GCF_000690535.1 Cariama cristata
CCCTTCCAACCCAAACCCTTCTGTGATTCAAAAAATGTAAACAGGGCAATCCACACCTACCTGAAGTCCAAGGATTTCATCAATTGAAGTCTCCTGTTCTGTGGGACCGCTGTCTGTCTGTTTAGGGGCCTGAGCGACATTGCCATCACTGGAACACATTAGCCATTAGTTCAGAACTCAAAAATAAATCAAATAAGAATATGTATGACGCTCAGAGGTTCCTTTTATTACCTGCCCAGGATTTTGTTAATGTTCTCAGCAAGCTTCTCCTGAAGAGATTTGTTGCTCAAGATTTTTTCTCTGGCATTTTCAATAACCAGTTGCTGGAAAACAGAGTTTTAAAGTGGTCAGGTTTCTATTTTTATCATCAGCAGAAAAGGAGCATGAATTTCCAAATTACCAGTTTAAAAAAAATAAATAATTTCAACACAGAGAACACTCTTTATAACAGAGAGACAGCCAATCTGTGATTGCATGACATTGCTATGAAAATCGTCCCAAAACATTCCTGTACTTCTACTGTCCTAAAGTACAGCAAGGCTTATTGTGCTTTCTGGTTTCTATTCCCTAAAAATTTACCGTATTATGACAGCTTACAGGTATCTTAGCAAAGCCAATACATCAAGGAAAAGAAAACCTCTCCATAGCCATGCTGTCCTCACTAGTTTAGTACATAGAAGAGCCAGTTCAAACACAAAACAATAATTGTATCTTCTAAAGTTAATTTCTGTAATACCCAAGACAAACAACATGTAAAAGGCTAGTTCTCCTTAGTCTGACTTTGTTTCGTAAATGTAAATACTTTCCGTAAGTATATACTCACTGGGAAGTTACCATCTATGAATTCTTCAAGTGGCTCACTTTCTTTTTCTATTATGACTTCATCAGGGTCTTGAGAACTTCTAGTTGCTGAAAGAGGTCCAGATGTTGCAATGCTTTTCCTCTTCTGAGATTCACTGAAACATTCCAGGAAATCTATCATGTATTTTGTGAGAACACAGCAAACAATAGACCTAATGGTCAGTAAATCAAGTGTTTCTCTTCCTCCTTAGCAAATGGAAGATTTTAATCAACAGAAAATTAACTACATACTGGCAATACAATAAAAATCGATACCTGTTTCATTATGTCATATGCATATATTGTGTATAACTTCATTGAAGTTATAAACAAATACACAGACTGTGGGTAAACAGCACAATAGCAAATTGAATTCCATGCCCACTATTCAGTTGTTTTTCCCCCTCCAGTACATGTTACTTTAACTGGTGGTACAGGTTCTAATTAACTGCCACTCGAGAAAAAGATTTGGGCATCACCACTGAAAATAAAGATCTCTCAAGGAGCAGCTGTTGTCAAAGAAGCAAACAAATATTAGGTTGCATAAGAATTTAATGATGAATAGGAAATGTAATGCTTTTATATGAAATCACAGCATAGGGCTCTTCTGAAACCATCAATCAGCATTGGCACTAAAATCACTTCCATACAAAAAAATCATGCAGGAATAGAGAAGACTTGGAAAGGTTTGAACAAGTAAGGACCTGGAAAAATCATAACCAAAACCACCAATGGGGATTTAGTCAGGATAAAGATAATGAATGGAACACAAAGAGAGCAGTGAACTCATTAAAAACAAAAGGACATTGGAATCAAAGAATAAAAAAATGCTAAACAAGTATAAGAACAGTTTTTCACACCACTTTTAGTGCGAATATGAAAATTTTTGTTGACAATATTTATTGAAGCCAACAGTTTTTCTAAGTTAAAAACAGACAAAACGCACATTTATATCAATATTGAGAATGTTCATAATCGATAAGGATATTTTAGAAGGAATACTAAAGCTCAGGCTCCAAGATTATTTGCTATGTCTAATACTGAAATAACATAAAGAGTGGCTATATGCAATAAAGAAGCACAAGTAGCCTCCTATCAGCCTAATGTTAAGTTCTTTGACTTTCCTTTCCTTTCTGAAACATCACACACAGGCCACTCTCAGTGGATCTTAAATGTGAAACACTCCACCATCTAAGAAAAGCTACACTAGAGGTTAGAACACTGCATAATCTCTAAACAATCTTAAAAAAAACCCCAAACAACAAAACAACCCCACACACACACACCTCCCCTTCCCTGTGTTTACCTTTTTCGTCTTCCTGGAGAAAGCAAGTTTGAATGAAGCTTTCGTTCTTGTGATGCTGGAACTTGAATGTGTATGAAATCTCCTGCTTTAAAAAGGAAGAAAAAAGATCATGATGCCAGTACCTTTTCCAGTGACATTGTTAAAGCACTACAGAAATCTACACATTACTTATTCTGTTCCAATCCCTTCCTGGGCAGTAATTTAGTATTATCATGAAAATGAGAATATATCCTGAGAAAAACACCCACTTGATGTGGATCATCCCTATCGGCTAAAACAAGTGTTTTGGGTGAGGGTGAGAACACAGGATAGAATAATGACAAATTAATGCACTTCTGATCTCTGAACTCACATTAGCCAGCAAGTACGCAAGAGCCATTTCTCTTTTGGGCACTCCTTTTATTTTCATCACCTGAATCAGTATGGAGAGCTACGGGAACAAAGCATGAATTTTCTGAAACTTTTTTTGGTGGAAGATGATTAGAAAACTTAGATGATTTTAGAAAACTTCCACCTATATCCATAGATTTTTCACAGAAAAAAAAGGTTCAAAAAGTGTGCAACTTACTGCTGATCTTGTTTTCTTGGGTTTGTGACTGGTGCACAAACAACGTATTCAGTCTTGTCTGTGACGTGGTTTGATTTATTGTTGGTCTGTGAATAACTTGAGGAGATACAATAGAAGAGGAATTCTGTGGCCCTGACTGATGGGCTACTGATAACAATCCTGAGTTTGCAGGAGCTGAATGCTGAAGCATTCTCTGTCTTTTCATTTCTACAATTCCACTTCTTGTACGCGCTGGAGATAAAGACAAGATGAAAATATATGATAGAGGTATTTTAAAAGGTTGCTGATTTTCCAAGACCTAATTAAGAATGCTCCATTGAAACTTTTTTGTGCTTCAACAACTAATCCATGAAACTCAAAAAGCAAGCAACACTCATCTTTGTCTTCTGTGTTACAAGTTTGAGCCAATATAATTCAAGAAGTACAGCCAACTTACGTAGACATTGTAACCATGCTTGTATCACCACTTAAATATTTATAGGAATAAATCATACCAAAATGGTATCTTGTTTCATAATATACCGCTCATATAACTGACCTTAACTGAAATAGCTAAACCAATATAAGTTTCCATTTATTTATGAGACTCAATCTGACAAATTTAAACACCACCACTACCCGATTCAGTGAATCTCAGATCCAAGAACAATCACTACCTGTATTTCACATTCTCTTTTCTCACACATGTTACTCAGTAGAAGTACTACAGAGAGAAAAAATTAAATAAAATAACTCTTCTTTTTTGAGAGTTCATGCAGCAGTTTTTGTAATGAAAGAAACAATTCTAGATAGAACAAGTATCATTTCATATTTTGCTTAGATATATGTTTGTATACATTAAAAATAACTGTTTCAAGATTGCAATACATTTTCACATTCCTCTTCTACAGAAATGAAACTGCATCATAATTAGACTGGTTATGTTTTCACTTCTTCTGTGAACCACATGTTAAGTCAACAGCTTCAGGACTGAAGCAGCAGTTTTTAAACCTTTTAACTGTGTAAACTTCTAAAAAGTTCTCAGCAGAGAAGAAAATGTTATATAGAAAATTTAAGCCCCTTGCCAAAAGCTCAGCTTTTCTTATTTTCCTTTCTGGACCATTGCAGTAATCCACAGACTGCACTGAAGACAACACACATGCTGAAAAAAACACTGCAGAAGAGATTTGACATTTTAAGAGTAAGGATGCGTTACTGATTGCTGCAGCATTCCCCCATTTTTTGCCAAAACAGATAATTTGACCATAAAGCCTATTGATCCCAGGGAACTGGCTCAGTTACTTACTCCTTTGATTAGCAGAAAATCCTGTGGAATTCTGCATGCTCCTAAAAAATAAAACAGGTGACATAAATAAAAGAAGCACAATGGAAACACTCAGCTACACAGTGTGACGGTATCTATCACACAGTTAATGTCAGCCTGGTCCCAACCACAAATGACTTCAGAAAGCTTCAATCTACTGATTGTTATTTTTATTCTTTCAAACAATGGTCACAGGTTCTTCAAATGAAGCTTACTCTTATATTTTTGATCAAGAACCACAATGGTATCAGATTCTAAATGAGTTACAGTATATTGTTTTATTATAGGAAGGCCACATACGCACATTAATGCCCTCCTTATCTGCTCGTCCTGCCTTAAAATCTTGAAATGTCTACTCAACTATCAACTTTCACACGTCTACCTTTTCCACCATCTCTCAGAGGCAATAGAGAGCAAAATCATTCTCATACCATGATAAGGGGAGTTGATCAACATAGGGACTCACTCTAAGAGTGAAATTTTACTTACTTGATTTCAAAACTGTATTACCTGATCTGAGAAAGCGTATAGTCTAATTTTTTCCACAGAGATGACATCATCGCTGGAACTTCATTTGTTGTTTCTAAAAGAAACCATAAGAAAAAAAACATTTTAGATGCCTAAAACAGATAGATGTTGAGAAAAAGTAAAACCACAAGCAAAGTCATCATTATACGGTGTTTCACACATCATCGGACTTTAGATGCCTAGTTGCCTTCTTAATATTCTGCTAATTAGAGAGCCCTAGCTCCTAATTGAAAAACTTTGATTGATAGGAACACACATTCATTGTGGATAAAGTTCTCAGTTTTAGGAGTCTAAATGAAACTGAGGCAAAGACATTCATGATGATAATTCTCAATGGAATCTGCACATGGTGTTGACTCCTGGGCAAACACATGCTAACCTAACCTAACTCACTTCTGGAAATGGTATTCATATTCCCAAGTCACTTGTGCGCTTTTGAAAATCGTAACTTGGCAGACAGACCTTTAAAAGTAACGGTTTATTTTAAGATGTCACCCGAACAGGTACAAACACTTGGTATTTCTGAAGCACAGAACATTAAAGTATAAATGGAAAGATGTAGGCAGAACAATTTATAAAGATTTTCAAGGTGCCAAGTACAAAGTACTCCGAAGAAAGTATGTTTGTGTCTCAGTTACCATTTCTATTAAACTTAGTCTGAAAGAAAAAAAAAACATTCAGAAACGTTCCAAACATGGTATGTCTTAAATTGCAAGTCTTAGAACCAAGCATTGCTAAACTGATCATACAGCACGTATCAAAAAATTGTAAGACTTGGCAACATTCAGAAGCTCAAAAACTCCTTCTAAAAACAGGAAACGCTCTGACTCTGTCTCTAATATTCATACAAAATATTACGTTATTCTGAAATTATTTTAATTAGTTTTAAAAACAAGACAACAAACATTTCACATCACAGGACTCTGCCTGGCTATTTCACAGAATCATAGAATATCTCAAGTTGGAAGGGATCCATAAGGAAAATTGAGTCCAATTCCCTGCTCCTCACAGGACTACCTAAAACTAAATCATACGATTAAACGCATTGTCCAGACGCTCCTTGAACTGACTGCCTTGGTGCCGTGACCACTTCCCTGAGGAGCCTGTTCAGTGACCAACCACCCTCTGAGTGAAGAACCTTTTCCTAATGTCCAATCTGAACTTCCCCTGATGCAGCTTCATTCCGTTTCTGCGTGTCCTATCGGTGGTCACCAAGGAGAGGAGATCAGCACCTCCACCTCCTATTTATAGTATAAAGAATAAACAGTATAATTTTACAAGCATAAACTCATACATTTCGCACACTTTATTATATCTTTGTGCTTTATTACATTAGAAGTTCTGCTGAAATTTGAAGTGAAAATATACACTGGCAAATCCAAACTACGATAATAAATTAATTTTGCTCACAAGATGCTGATCTAATTGGCCGTTGTCTGCTAAGATGGAAACCTTCAACTTCTAGCATAGCTGGGGGATCACTCTAAGTCTATGTATAGCTGGAGACATTAGCTCTTCCTCAAGGAGTTCACAACAGATAAATAAGAAAATAAAATCTCATTCTGAAGGCTTACCTTTTGTTTTCATGGCTACGTATTCATTAAGAATAGTTGTCAAGTTTTTTCCACACAGGGACTGGCAAAAAAAAAATACTGATCTTAGAATCTTCACTGATAACTTACACATCATCTGCTATATCACACTATATTGAAGCAGTTCTTTACAAGACTACACCGTGCTGACCCTCAACACAAGGAACTGTACTTTATGCTGCTGGTGCTGAGTTGTCTCAAATTAGGCAGAGAGCAATGTACGGAACAAAATGCCATTATGAACGCCAAATCTGAAGTGCTTGATCTCATTGCACAACACTGGTATAGCAGTTAGAGCTGCATGACCTCCATTCACCTTTGTTATTATGGAATAAAAGCACAAAAACAAGATGATGAACAGCTGTAACAGAGTAATGAGTATGTATAATCCTGGAACGCAACATACATTAAGATGCAAACATGAAGGGAACTTCTATCTTAAGTAAAATTCTTAACAGTCACACAGAATTAACTTTCATATCTTATTTATTTGTTCTTTTAGGTGAAACAAAGAGGATTAACATTTTAAGGTTACCACTATCATTTATTGTACCTTCTTGTCTTGTCTGCTAGTGGGAACTCTACAGGGTATGATAAATACAGCCCTTTATTGCAAGTATTTTGAGCTGCAGTGAGAATTTTTTCTTAGACACTATCATATCATCACTTTTCCATGAAAAACAGGAAAAATGTTTCTACTGAGAAAAGGAAGTTAATGAAAAGCTTTAAGAATCTGGGTAATCTTGTTTTTTCTAATTTTTACTGGCCATAGCTTGGTTCTTAATTCCCTACCCCCAAAGTACAGACAACTAAACACTTGTAAATGAAGTAAGTTCAATGGTCTTTTTTGAATAGGTGCATCAAGACCTCAGATCTCAGAAAAGATTTCTACAAATTTTGAGTACTGTGGACAAAATCCCAGACCATATAATTGACTGATACATTAGAAGAATGAAACGGAAAACAGGAAGATGCATATACAAACATTAAAAGGTCGATATATAGCAATATCTAAACCCCGTAATTTGCACACTATATTAAAAAAATTCCCATTTTGTATATGTTAAAAATGCAAAGTATCTAATTAACCTGTAGCTATATGCATATATCTACATATGTAGCTACATGCTGTATTCACGCACACCCGAAGTTCCACACTTCACTTGGGACAAAGCAGATGATACTGATCAAAGAGGAAGCTGAACTGAGATGCAGTTTTTGTCAACAAAATTTGGTAGCCTTACATAAAGCTGAGGTTCCTGACCTAAATATTTCATATGTATTGGAAAAGGAACATTACCGGCTGCCGTGTCTAGGATAGGAAAGCGATCTCCAATAAGTTACAAGAGCAGCCCTGAAATCAATAAAACCCTTGCAACATCCTTCCATAAATCAACTCAAAGCTACAAAGCAGACTAAACGTAATATGCTGAAACCAATTTGCGTATTTTATGCTTAAATGTTTCTTAGTAAGATCAAATACTAGAAACCAAATAACTGCTAATAGCACAGGATGCAAAAAACCAAACCGAACCACAAAACCAAAAATCAGAGGGGATAATCTAACTAACATTTTAAGCAGCATTTGAGAAGTAATTGGTACACTGAGAAATCTCAATTTTCTCTTCCATGGATGCAAGACAGTTTAACTTTCTGCTTTGCAAATACAAACTCACCAGCAAGCAGGCTGGAATAAACCCATCCTCTGTACAGTGCTCTGCATATTCTTTCAAATCTGAGCTTTCCAAAATAAATTCACGGCAGGTAGCTAGAAGTTTTTCCTGTTGTAAATACCCTGTAACAAAGCAGATGGAAAATTTTGCCCTGTTGTTCGTTACTTCTGCTCAACAGGTATCAAAGCATCAACATAACCAGCTGTATACAGTGTCGAAATAATCAGGTAAAGATTTGTACGATAGACAAGGAAAGCGAAGTTATTTTGAAAGGACTTATATCTCGCAAAACATTTCTTTAATCGATAAAATCAGAAAGAGCACAAAATATTCTAGATATTGCACTGCATTTACAAACTATTCAAGGCTGGAAGTGAGGCAATATGAACAATTTTGGATTGATCTTTAGTACAGACCATACTGTACAGACAAGAAAATAAAAGTTCTTGGCTCAGGAGGCTGGCAAACGAACTCTCACATGGGCTGAACAACAAAGTTTGATAGTTAAATGGAATTCTACAATACTTTGTTAATAAAATGCATTGCTATGTAACAATAACTCTTCACACATCCTCTTGTTTCAAAACAGGTAAAACCTGTGCAGCTGTTACAACAGTGTATAAGATTTATTTAAAAAATCGGCATTGTACAAAAATTAATAACAGAAGGGTTTTTCCCCAGCACTTACTGTACTTTTCATTTTGAACAGATGTACTAGCTGCAAATTGTGCCCTGTACACACCCCAAGACTCAGCAGTTACCTTAACAGGAAATACACTGAAAAAGTTTACTTTGCCAAAATTCCATTCCTCAGCAAATACGTTCTGCTTTAATCAAACTTTTTAAGCCCTGCTTTAATATATAGCTGGAAAAAACAGATCATATTTCAGACACGTAAGCCCTTGTTCAGGTCTTCAACAAATAAGCAAACTTGAAGTTAAACACAGTTTGGGAATAACCACTGTAAGTTTAATCACGATGTATGAGCTGGCCTACCTGACAGAAAACATTAGGGGTACCCATGGAAAGGAAAGGGCTGTCCTATTTAATTTTTCAAATACATTTTGCTAGAAAACTCTCAAGCTACAAATTGCTGGAAGCAATCCACTGTACCATCCGCTGTTGGCCAGGATGGAAGATGGGGTATTAGGCTAGGTGGAGCTTTGATCCGCGCTCCTATGGCTGTTCTTACAATCAAACTCATCTGGACATTTATGTAAAAAGTTGCAATTTTTCTTTCTTGAACCTACTACTACAGCATTACGAGGGATAACTGAATGCCTGCATACGAGCACATTTGGCACATACACCGATTTCCTGCAAAATAAGGCATTCCAAAGTTTAAAAATGCCTGAATTAAGATCTTCCGTGCAACGGAACTGCACTGCTTGTGCATACACTGTATAACGACATAACAGCACACAATCTTTAACATCACCAAAACCAAATTAAAGGCACAGAAGGTACAGTACCTTCTGAACTAGGAACGATTCGATATTTTGTTCTATCTTAAGAAATGTAAAGACACATGTCTAACTCACAGTACACAGTCACTCCTACATTAATTATAAAAAGACACATTTTCTTATGTATTTTTCTATGGGTAACCTCATCTTATCGTTTTAGTTTCGTTTCTTAAACCAATACGCATCAACATTCACAGCACCAGAAAGACTTCTTGGGATGGGGGGCAGATGGAAGAAGAGCTGTTTATCTGCCCAAATTCAGCAATGCCTCATGTAAGAGGAATCCCTATTAGAAGACAGAAATAGCTACAAGGAATATCCTGTTCTACAACCTCAGGTGGCTCCAAAGTTTTCCGGACATGATGCATGCACCATGCCACAACAGAGGTAAGATAGGATGGATCATCCTCAGTACACATGATGTTGCCAAGATTGTATGCTACATCTGCAAGTCTCTGGTAAGCATGCAAGACAAGCTTTCTACCCAGAAACTTGTAACTTAGCCCATTTTTTTAGAGAAGTGTACAGTGAGAGATCTCCCTTCCATGATTTTAAATCTTCTTTTACAATGCATGGAGTTTCTAAAAATCCTCTGTAACTTCACAATAATAAAAACATTGCATCTCTTACTAGCCTTACTTCTCAAGACAGTAGCAAGAAACATTTCAGGTAGAATTTCAAAATAAATTGTGCTGGAGAAACACTGAAAAAAACGATTCAGCTTTAACAGTTTTGGATTCAAAAAAACTGTGGACAACTGAGAACTGAATCTCGCAATGCAAGCTGCCAGGAAATCTGAGCAACCCGTGCCAACAGGTGCCCACTTGTGGGACCTAAATACGTGGGTCATATTTTTGATGACCATCCGTTTGTTCTTAGCTTTGGCAGTACCCAAATAATCCAAAACATAAAGTCATTTTAAAAAATTCACTGTCCGCTGCCAAGATCCCGACCACGCTTACCCTGTGCTTTCCACAGACACTGAGCAAACCCGAACCCTCAGCGCGGCCTCACGGGTGACAGAAACAGGAAGGGCAAGAAAAATCACCTGAGCCTTAACTCAGCCTTCTCTGGTATTGTGGATCACTTTAATCAGACACTTTATTAACCCGCATTCACCAAGCATCTCTCCGTAGGTGCACACCGGAGCCCGAGCTGAAGACGGCCGAGGAGCAGCACAGCCCGGCCCGCCCGGCCCG
>NW_009596657.1:0-8925 GCF_000690535.1 Cariama cristata
TGTTTTTCTTCCCCAAAGCTGTTTTCTGTCCCTGTGTGCTCGTGCGCTGTCTGTGGGCGCAGATGCTATCCCCACAGCTGGTCCCACCTGTGTCCTCGCCACACGGGCTGGAGAGATGAGAGCTCCTGCCTGGGGCTGGCGAGAGCTGGGAGGTGGTGCGGGGGGGGGCCAGACCCCTGCACCAGCTCATGCCACTTGTGTGCCAGCAGCCTTGGGAAAATGGAGGCACTCCTTGTGCCTCAGTTTCCCTATCGATACACCACAGCTAATACTTACTGGCATACCCCCCGAGAGCACCGGGGATGCTATGTTCCCAGGGGTGCCATGGGCTGCCGGCACCCTGCCTCCTCCTCCTGTGTGCAGCGTATTGTTTGGCTCTGGCAGCAGCTGCTGAGCCCAGATACAAGGCCTGGGATTGTGCAGCACAAGGGCTCTTTCTCTCCTGCCTTCCCCTCCCCAGGCTTCCCCAGAGCAGCTTCCCAAAGCCCGAGGGGCTGGAGCTGTGGCAAGGAGCCCGTCAGGCCCTGCCCCATCCCGGGACCCATAGGTCCCCCCCAGAACAGAGCCATTCCCTGTGCCCCAGCCCCTGGCACCTGCCACACCACTTCCTAGGTGGCCAAAAATAAAAGTAAAAAAAGCACGTGTGGCCCAGCACCCCACTGGGTGCGCAGGGCTATCCCCATGGGTCCCAGCAAGGTTTGGGATGCAGTGCTGGCCAGGAGGAGCTGGACCCCCCCTGGACCTGCCACGTCCAAGGCAAACAAGCGGGAGGGGTCCTAGCACTCCTCCATAGCACTGCCTTTGTTCCCTGTTTGCTCTTGGCACTGGGCAGCCGCCGGGGTGGCAGTGCCAGGACAATCCCCCATTGTCCTCGGTGCCACCATGCGACCTTGCTCCCAGTAGCAAGGGGAGGGACTGCTGGCCAGGACCCCATGGCTTTCTTGTCCTTTGAGGGAGGAGATAAGCACTGTGGGATCCGTGGAGGGAGCGTGGGTTTGGGAATGCTTCCCACGGGTGTCTTTTTGGCATTCAAGGCACAAATGCTATGCCCAGATGGGATGTGCCCAGGCAGCCACCGTGCCTGGGACAGCGGGGTGCCGGAGCCCACATCGTGAGGAAGGGGAGCAGCTTCCCTGCACAGGGGTGTTGCACAGCCAGGGCAGCAGGTTATGGCAGCTTAGCTGGAGCCCAGCTGACTCTCTGGGGCCAGATGCCAGTGGGTGCAAACCCACCTGGCTGCCTGCCCCCAAACCAGGCAGGAGAGTGGCTGGCTGAGCACCTCCAAACCCAGCCCACTGGGAACCTGAGCTAACGATCCTGCCCGTTAGAGCCCACATGTGCAGAATGAACAGGTGCCCATGGCCCTACTGCTGAAAAAATTCCAGCATTTATGCAATCCAAGCGGCACACTGGCACGTGCCCTTGCTTTCCCTATCCACGCACAGGTACACGTGCCTTCTTGCCAAACGTCCATCCGGGAGGACTAATCTTTTACACAAGTGCTGATGTTTGGGGAACTAACACAGCTCCTCTCCATAAGCACATCTGCCCACGTAACGGGGCTGCTGCAGCCCAAGCTGCCCACCGGGTGCGAGGAGAGGGAACGAGTGCACCCCAGCATGCCACCCGAAAGCCCGGGGTGCGTGCTGGTTCCTCCTGCACTATCCCAAGGCTGGGCCACGTTGCTGGGTCTCCACTGGGGTTTGTCTCCGTGGAGGTGCTGCGTTCCCCTCCGTCTTTGATGGCAAAAGAAAAATGCAGGTGGCTGGTGTTGCCGTTGCCGGCAGCTGGGCTGTGCTGGCAGCGGGGAGCCCATTAGCGGCTTGTTTGCCAGGTCCCACTGGCATTACGCTACATCGCCTTGTATTTCCATCTTGTTTTGCACGGGTCAGCATAGCTGGCTCACCTCGGCTCCTCATCCACCTCACATCCAGGGCCTGCCTTGGGGCCCCCGTGCCCCATGTTGCCATCACCCCCTGTCCCTGAACATGCTTGGGTGTGATCCTGCGCGGCTGCTCAGAGAGCACTCAGGGAAGCTGCTGGGTTTGGCTTTCCAGCACTGCAACAAATAATTTCTGGGTTTTCCTTCAACCTGCTTCCCTCCTCCCACTGAGCACCTTCCTCCCACCCTGCTTGCCTGCTCCTGAGCTGCAGGCTCTGAGCGCTCCCTGTCCCAGCAGTCCTGTCCCACCTCACCTCTCTTCTCCCTAGGTCTGCTCGAGTGCTGTGCCAGATGTCTCATCGGGGCACCCTTTGCTTCGCTGGTTGCCACTGGCTTGTGCTTCTTCGGGGTAGCGCTGTTTTGTGGCTGTGGGCACGAAGCCCTCCCAGGCACCGAGCAGCTCATTGAGACCTACTTCTCCAAAAACTACCAGGACTACGAGTATCTCATCGACGTGTAAGTACCCTGCTGCGGTGCGTTGCCCTCACACCAGGGTACCTCATGTCTCTGTCCTAGGAGATGTCCAGCCAGGCTGGCCAGGGCGATGCTGTCACCCAGGCACCATGGAGACCCCAGGCTGTGTTTGCCGTGTGCCAGTGCCGCGGCTGCATGGCAGGGTCCAGCGGCCACTTGTTTCCATTTCATGCCTGTTTTTATCTGACCCTCGCTAGGTGCCCTGGCTAGAGCTGGACCTCTGCACTGGGTAGGTATGGAGGGCATGGGGGAGCTGGCAGCAGCCCACAGCCTTGCTCGCCATGGCTTTTCACCAGCTTGCTCCTCTTATGGCTTCACCCTCTGTTCTAGTCCCCCTGGGGTGGCATGGGGAGGGTAAGTCGTGGTGGCCAGGCTGCCCTGGCCATGGTGCATTCAGGGCTGAGCTCCTCAGCACCGCCCCAGTGCCTGAGCATCCCTGCCTGCTCCTCTCCCTGGCAGCATCCACGCTTTTCAGTACGTCATCTATGGCACGGCCTCCTTCTTCTTCCTCTACGGAGCCCTGCTGCTGGCCGAAGGCTTCTACACCACCGGCGCCGTCCGGCAAATCTTCGGGGACTACAAGACCACCATCTGCGGCAAGGGCCTCAGCGCAACGGTAACTGGGGGCCCGAAAGGGAGGGGAGCGCGAGGCCCCCAGCGAGCTCACTCGTTGCAGCGGGTGTGTCAGTGTTTGGGAAAGTGGCTAGGACATCCTGACAAGGTGATCTTAACTGGGGTTTGGCACCCCTTCGCGCGCCTGCAGCGGGTTCGCCACGCTCGGCGTGGCCGAAGGGCAGGACACACGGGTTTGGGGGTATCCCAAAGGGAAGTGCAGCCTGGCCGCCCTCCCCCAGGCCTGCCGTGGCTCCTGGGGACCAAAGCAGCCCAAATGGCCACATTTAATGAAATCACTTCATGTTTAAGCATCGGCAGGGAGAGCCATCAGCGTCCCCGCAGTGCTGGCAGCCCAAGGCTCTCTGGCACCCAGTGTCCCTGGGATTGTCCTCTCTGCTGCACTTGGGGACCATGAGAAAGTCCTGGCAAAGGGGAGCCCGTGGCCTGGGGTAGTGGAGGGGGACGGCTGCAGTTCCCTCGGGGGCTGTTCGGGGTGGCACCGTGGAGTGGAGGGAGGGCAGGAGAGCCACATTTGCACGCCCAGGCGGGTTTTGCAGCTGCCCTCCCGCAGAGGCCAAACCCTGCTTGGCCGCGGCCGCGGTTATCCCCCCTGCACGGGACGTGACAGCCATCCTACTGCTGCCGGTCACCCCATGCACATGTAGCTGGCCACGAACCCGGGGTTTGTGCTATCCCTGTGAACTGCAGTGGCACCCGGCTCAGGCTGCTGCTCCGTGCTGGCTGCTTGGGGATACACTGGGTTTGGTGCACAGTGCGGAGCTGGATGCAGGCAGCATCTCAGTCCCCTGCCTGCCCCACACCCTCTCCTGTCTGGGGACCCTCGCGCTCCCCTGTCTGTGTCCCTGGCCGCTCAGTAACCATGGCTCTGTGCCCCTTGCAGTTTGTGGGCATTACCTACGTCCTGAGCATCATCTGGCTCCTGGTCTTCGCCTGCTCCGCGGTGCCCGTCTACATCTACTTTAACACTTGGACCACCTGCCAGTCCATTGCCAACCCCAGCAAGACCTCGGCCAGCATTGGCAGCCTGTGTGCGGATGCCAGGATGTACGGTGAGTGTGGGGTTCGCTGCTCAGGAGCCAGGACTCAGGGCAGAGGAGGGGGGATGGAGAGGGCCCAGGCGGATAAGGCTGGGATAAAGCAGGGGCAAGTGCTGCAGAGCCCCGAAGCGTTGGGGGGGGTGTGACACATACGGCTGCAGGAGGCTGAGCAAGGTAGCCAGCTGGTGGCTGTGCCCAGCTCACTCAGCTCCCCACATCTCACCAGGTGTCCTGCCCTGGAACGCTTTCCCTGGCAAGGTCTGCGGCTCCAACCTGCTCTCCATTTGCAAGACCAGCGAGGTGAGCACCTCCCATCACCCCACATGCGCTCCCCTCAGTGGGTGGCCTCGGCACTGGCCTCCCCAGCCAACACAAGGGACCACGGGAGCTCACCCCCTCCTCTTCCCTTGCAGTTCCAGATGACTTTCCACCTCTTCATCGCAGCCTTCGTGGGGGCGGCCGCCACGCTGGTCTCACTGGTGAGTCGGTGCTCCTCCTGCCCGGCTGTTCTCCTCTGCCCAGTGAGGATGTGGGGGCAGAGGACAACGGAGGTGGTGGGCATGGACATGACAGAGCCTGTGCTTGTGTCGTTTTCTGGCACATAAGTGCAGGCAGTGAATTCAGGCCATAAGAAGGTAGAGGTGGCTGCTGGAGGGGATCTGGAAAGGCTTTAGGAGACCATTGGGGAGAGGTCCTGCTGCCCATGCACTGACTCCCCTGCCTCTCCCCAGCCCTCCTCTTGCCTTACACCAGTGATGAGACACTGCAGTGTCCCACCAGTGCAGTGGGACCACAGGGCTCCGTGGGGCAACTGCCCTGTTGGGGTGCTGGGCTGGGGGATGCCACCTCGGGGGTACTCCAGCAAGCAGTCTCACCCCACTTGCCCTCCTCACCTGCAGGAGCTTCGTTTCTCCTCCTCTCTCCTTGCTCATTCTCTTCCCACCCACAGCTCACCTTCATGATTGCCGCCACCTACAACTTTGCTGTCCTCAAGCTGATGGGCCGAGGCACCAAGTTCTAGCCTGCTCGGTGGAGCCCAGCCAGACCAAACGCCCTTTTCTCTAACCCAGAGGCTTTAACACTGCAGCCACCCGACACCAGGTCTCCTGCATTAACTCTGCCTTCGCCGCTGACTCCCCTCCTCTTCCTCCTTCGTATCCATCGTGCTGAGCGTGACCAGGAAGGAGAGCTTCCCACCAATGGACACCTCTTCATGCACTTTTCTCTCTCTGCTCATCCGTAACTGGTTCGCTCTAGGGCCAAGCACATCAAAACCAACCAGAGAAGAGGAGGGACTTACTCCAGTGTCCCGATGTTGCCTAGGGATGAGCAAAGGCCTTCATGCTCCTGGGAGGAGAAAATCCATGTAGGTTGCTCCATGAATAGCAAGAGGCTACCTAGAGAGAAAAGGAAGTTGGCCCAGTCTTGATACCATTGCTAGAGACTCTCCTGGAGCTGTCTGCTGTCACCACCCATGGATGGAGAATAAGAGAAGGATTTTTTTTTTCCCTTTAGCAAAGGAAGATGAATTTACCCCAAATTGCCTGCTGCAGCCAAGGCAAAGGGAGTTCAGGGCAAGGATCTTCCCATTGCGGAGAAGAGAGTGCTGACCCCAATGCTGATAAAGCCGTAACCCAGCTGCCCCTATTAAAGCCTAAAGGAGTTTGGTGTCTCTGTAGACAAGGGGGACTCTTGGCTTTACCCTCCAGGCAGCAGATAGGTTTGACCAAGAGGGGACATCTCTGTGCGATGCCCCGGGAGCGTAAAGCCAGAGCCGTCCCTCCATAGGCAGGGGATGGCCCTCTGGACCGCGCGCCTTCGCCTGCCCTGCAAGCGCTGCCCTTGCCGCACGCTCTCATCCCTTCACAATGGTGCTCTTCTCTGGGGTGACGTCTGCTTCTCTAACCTCCGCTGCGTCGGAGAGCTTGATTTCTTCCTCACCCACATCAAACGTAATTTTCCCTTATTCTGTCCCACTCTTCCCCTCACTTTTTTTCCCTGCGTTTCCTGCAAGTCAGGACAACTGTCTCGTGTCTGCCAAGGCGGGAGGGACTGGCAGCATCTCGCTTCCAGCTGAAACCCATGAAGCAGTTGAGGAGGGAAGGAAAGGCGGTGGTTTGGGGTTCACAGGGCAGGAACACAGCCCATCTTTGCAAACCAGATCCTTTCTGGTGCTGGTTCAGTCTTTTCCCATGGAGGGGGGCAGTGGGGCAAGGGGTTTGGTGGAGATGATCGCTCCATGGCAGCTGGAGGAAAGCCCTCTGGCTGGGTAGCAAGGGTCCAGCCAGACCCACCAAAATGCTGTTTCCAGTCCTCTCCGCCAACTGGTATTTAGTTTTGCTCTTCCCTGCCTCTCCTTAATGCTAATCTTTGTGTTTATTTATTGTAGAAATACTTTCAGTGGCAGACTGTAGCTCCATCTTGCACGGATTTTTTTTTTTGTCTGTATTATTATTATATTTTTTAAGTGCTGGTTTCAGCAAGGGCAAGGGTAAAGGAGCAGGTCTGCTGAGCAGAGCATTTGAAGGATCCTTGCTGCTGGGAATGCTGAAATAGGTTGTCCAGGCTACCAACGCACATGGGCTGGGGAGGGGGTAGATGCCAGGAGGGACAGCAGGGTGGGGAGAAACCAGTCAATATCTGGAAATTCACATCGACGCTATCTCTCTTGGGGGTTTGCTGGGGTTTTTTTGGTATCCATTTAACAAAAAATAACCAGATCCTCCTTCCCACCCTTGTCCCCAGACCCCAAACACACACACACGCACACGTGCACACACACACATGCACGCAAAAAGAGAGTTAATCAACTGAAAGTGTTTCCTTCATTTCTGATCTAGAATTTCAACTTGTTAACAAGCAATAAAAAGGAGCAAGTTTTTAGAGACTTATCTTACAAGATGTATTTTATAAAAATTAAAGAAAATAAATTAAAATTCTGAACAAGATATATGTCTGTCTGTCCATTTGTTGTGCTGGCTTTCTCACCCCTGGCCACAAAAAGCTGCAAAGGGGAGGCTGCAGAAGAGAAGGTCCTAGAGGAGCAGCACTCACCAGCCGCATGTGTGGGCCAGCAGCCCTCACAGGACTCTGCCCACCCCTCCTTCCCACCCCAGCCATGAGGTTCACAACCCTGACTTCAGAACCTTTGTTCCCAGCTGGGGAGCTCTTAAAACCTCTATTTCTCCTCCAGCCACCCACAGGAAAGCAGGGGTCTTGTAGGAGCCGCTTGCTCGTGTTTGGTGATGTGCTCCTGCCCTTTAATACTCACCCTACGCGGTGATAGCCTCTGCCACGTCTCCTAATGGAACATCTACCTGCACAACCACAGCAAAACTAATCGGCATGGCTCAAGCAAAGCTCACCAGCTCGCATCAGGCAGTGCATGTGGTACGAGCACGTCCAGAGCCATGCAGGATGCATGGTTGTCTTACTTGCAGAGAGCCCTGTGTGGAACAGGACAGTCTGGTTTAGGCGTGAGGGCAGATTCAACTATCGGAGGGCCTTACATGTCCTGTCCACGCACTCTGTGGGTGGCTGCATGCCATATGCTGCAGGGTCATTAACAGTTTGCACAGTGCTGGTGCTTGGGGAGGTCATCAGCTGGTGTCTTTCTGCCCCTGATCAGATGAATGCTGATTCAGACACACACTTCCACAGCAGCTACTCAAAAATCATCAATTCAAATGTTCTTTCTCTTGGCAATTCCCCCCAGGAGCTGTGTTCAGGAGCCTCTGGGGAACAAGGCCACAGAGGGATGCTCCTAGCCCCATGCTCAAACCCCGGCACTGCTCCCATTTGCAGCAGCTCTGCCCAAGAGGCAGATTTCAGGCACGGCTGGGTGCCTGTGAGTGGCAAGGCGGGCTGAGAGCTGGCATGCTGTTACCTACCCACGGCCAGGACCTCACTGCTCTTCCTAAATGGGTCTCTAGCTGAAATCCCACTTTCTCCCCGGGCTCCAGTCCCCTCTGAGCAGGCAGCAAGGCTTCCCATGCAGCCCAGCCAGCAGTTTAGCTCATGCATTGCTGCTGCCCCAGCTCAGTGCACAGCTGTGCCTGCACCCTGGCCTTGCCCCAGCTCACAGAAACCCATGGGGCTGCAGCCAGCATCAATGGGGCCCTTTGTCCCCTGCGTTTCCAGATGCCATCACCCTCCTCTCCCCATGCTGAAAGGGCCCTGTGTGTGCGTGATCAGTCGCTGGGCAGGATCAAGCCAGGGAACAAAACACCATCTCTTTCCCCTGGCAGAGACTAGTGCCCCCCGGCTGAGCTGAGGGTTGGGGACAGCAGCGCAAGGTGGCCAGCATAGCCAGGATGCTGGGTGAGTCTGAGGGCTGAAGGACACGTATAGCCTCTTGTCAGGTGTGCCTTTGGCTGTGTCCTGCTGCCACCCCACCTGGGGACATGGGATCTGCCTGCACAGCTCCTTCCCTGGGCACCCAGTGCCCTCCAGGAACTGGCTGAGAAAAGACAGGGAATAAACCCTGCCTTGTACCAAACCACATCTCTGCAAACTGGCCCATCAGAAGAGCTCCAAGGAGGGGAGCCAGTGCAATCAAACACTTTCCCCCTGTCTAGGGGCTGAAACGTGGCTGCAGTTTGCTCCCACAAAGGCTAGACCAGAAAAAGGGACCCTGGAGTACCTCCCATGGGCTGCCTTGCTGGGAAGCAGGCAAAGCAACTCCCACTCCTTCATCCTATGCTCTGCCACTGCTGGAGACAGCCCTGTGCCACTGCTAGCAAGGGACACTGGGCAAGCAAGCCCATGGGACAGTGGAGACAGAAACCTCCCCTGCACAGGGAAAGGAGAGGGAAGGAGATGGTGGCACCCAAGGGT
>NW_009596658.1:0-19980 GCF_000690535.1 Cariama cristata
AGAAGACTGGACAAAAGGCAGGTGCCCCCATGCCAACTGTGCTGGCTGTCGTGCCATTGACTCCCTCACAGCCCTCCCGCATCAGTCCTTCATCCTTCTCTCTGCCCTTGTATAACAGCAACTCAAGGACCGTGCCAACTGCGCTGGCTGTCGTGCCATTGACTCCCTCATAGCCCCCCCCGCATCAGTCCTTCATCCTTCTCCCTGCCCTTGTATAACAGCAACTCAAGGACCATATTTCCTCCTGAGTTTTGAAAGCAGGAGAGGACCAGTTTGTCATCACCTTGGCGAGACCTCCGGAGAGGTACGCAGCTCGGGAGGCAGGCAGCGGCTCCAACTGCCCGGGAACGCTGCCATGCACAGGGGGAGATTTACAGCTCCTCTCCCCTTCAGACACTTCATCTGGCGTGATGCAGAGCTGACAGCTTCTCATTTCCAGGTATTACAAACTCCTCTTCCTCCACAGGAGCCTGTACGGGCTGTTGGGGTCCCACATGCTGAGCCCCTCCCCCCAAGGGCAGCATCCCTGCAACGGTCCTGGCAGACGGGCACAGGCAGCCGAAGGGCAGCTTTCCAAAACTTGCTTCTCTTAACAGGGCCACACTCTGGTACTTACTCAATCTTTACAACTCAGTGATACGCTGCCAATATATTTTTGCCAAGGAGACGAAAATACGTCTCTTCTTCCTACTCCCTCAGCCTATGAAAAATCTCAGTTTTGTGTGAAGAGACTCTGTGTGTGTGTGTATACATGTGTATATTTGGGGGGGGAGGAACAGAGTTTCTATTAATTTATTTTCCAGTTGAAAGTCTGCCTTGTAGCCAGGGAAGCACTGTTTTCACTGTGTATAAATTTGGGCAGAAAAGTCTTACTTTGTGCTGAGCTGAAATGGCAGCACGTGCACTGGGAACTGGGAGCAAATCCTTTAACTGCTCCGTGTCCCAGGTTTTCCTCTCTAGGATGGAGGCATGATAACTTGTAAATAATTTGGGTATTTATGGGTCAGAGAGCCCTATATTAGCAAAGCTGCCTAATAACGGGCAAAGAAGAGAGGCATAATCCTTCTAAGGTGGGGAGCTCTCTGTTTAAAAAGTGCTTTCATCTCACCAAGGGCCAGAGAGACTCCAGGTGTTTAACATGTTAACTTAACTTTTAATTAAGCAAGACTGTCCCACACAGCCATGGTTTGGGATTCTAGCTATGCTCTCTGAATGGTCTGGGTACTTTAAAAGCACTTGGTACAAAGAGGAGGGATCGGAGGCTTTATCTAAGCTTCATAGCAACTTTGCAAACTACATGCTCCATAAAGGTGTATTTCTTTTTCCTCCTTCCTCTCCCTTTTCCCCCAGACCTTGCATGACTTCAAGGCATCAAATGTTAATGAAAGTTTGCCAGGCTTCAAGGGCTGTGAAATGGAAGTTAAAAATCCTGCACCATAGGATGGCTCTAAAAATACTCAGTTGTGCTGAATATCAACCAGCTCCAGCAGCTCTCCTGCACACAGTGCTACCGATGCACCAGGGCTTTCTCTCCTAAATAAGCTCCTGAGAAAGTCTGCCTAGTGACTATGGATCACTCGTGCTCTACGGACTGGATCCACCGGGTTATGTGCCCGCAAATACCTACTGGAGAGTGAGGCTCTGCCGTGTCATTTAACTCTAACGGTGCTGCGAGGGAGGTGCCAGCACCGATGCCTGCCTGCTCTGCCGTGAGTCTATCCAGAGGACTCATAAACGTGATGCCCATCCCTCAGGACGAGCACAGCCCGAAACGCCAGCCCTGGGGGTTTGCAAAGCTGAGGTCTGATGCTAGCCCCCTCACCATTAGGGTCCAGCTCCCGAGCTCTGCTCTTTGGTGTCATTTATTGTCCGGGGTGCTGGGGTTTGTAGGCTGAGTTTCTACTTTTTAGGCATGGCAATACCTGAACCCCTCTGCAGATCTGTTCCTCTCGAGGAGGAGAGCCGTACCCTTCTGCGCCATCAATGCTTTTCTGCAGCAGCTCCACATCCCTCAGGCGTTCTGAGCTGATGTGTCCTGCTAACCGGCAAATACTCAATATGCCAGGCGTACCTTCATTGACTTCTGAGGGGCTCCAGCAGAGATGCTGTCATCCCCTTGTGCTTTAAAGGTGGTTTTTGTTGGATTTTTTCTTTTTTTTTTTTTCTTCCTAACAGTGCTCTCATGAGCAGGGGTCCAGGAGCTGGTTTTCCCGCACCACAAACTCCTTTTTCTTTTCCGAGAAGTACAACATACTTTCTCCCCGTGAAGCAAATGAGGAGCCCGAACACAATGATTTGGATCGTGACTTCAAGCACAATCTTGAATGCGGTGTCTAACCTGTTCCCACCAAGCTGTGACTCAGCTGCACCTCTGAGTCACGCAGCACGATGCTCCCCTGCTCGCGGGGGCCAGCACTTTGCCCTTAACCTCGGTCGATCGGCAACGAACTACGGCTCTCCCTCGCTGGCTCAGACCTTAGAGAGATGTCTGCGCCCCAAACTCCGGCCATTCCCTGCTGACCCATGTCAGGGGAGGGTCAAGGGACACCGAGAGCTTGTTCCCCAGCCCGCAGCGCCAGACTCAAGCCAGGTATTTGGTTCAAGTGTGAGCAGAAAGTTTGACGTTCCCAGGCATGGGCAGGCTGACTGGCCACGCTCCAGCCCTCTGTAAGTACACTGTGAGTCAGGCTCAAAATACTATTTTTGAGGAAGTCACTAGAAATAATTCATGTATGTGCAAGTTAAAATTCTGCTTAGAAATCACAGTCTGCCTCGGAAGCTTAAAACCTGGGAGATCTAAAGCAGCAGATACTGAATTTCATTTTACTAGGTTCTTTCCAGCTGTTATGGTCAGCTTAGACCCTCATCCTGTATTTCTTCACTTTCAGGATCTTTTCTCATGCAAATATCTCCAATTCCAGCACTGGCAGGGCCAGCCTGCACATGCAAGTGCTGTGAAGAATCTACCCCTGTAACTGGACCAGGTAAAGTCCTACACCAAACACTGAGACGCATGCTATTTCTCAACTGAAAGTTCAAGTAATAAACCACCTTCTTGTAAGGATTTCAAAATAAATTTCTGAATATTGAATTAATTTATTTGACGGTATGAACCGAGGTTTTGGAAAGCTGGAAGGTGGAGGTTTGTGTGTGTTAACTGTGTGAGCAACAGTGCAAAAAGAAAATGCTTTTTCATCCATATGAGCTTCTGTAAATTGTATTCTATTCTTAGGAGAGTAAACATAACATAAAAAAAAAATAATCTAATAATTTAAACCTTGCAGGAAAAGAGGCAGGAGTGATGGGAACCTCTGAAATGATAAATCTATGAATTTATTCCACTGCCACTGTGGGGTTTTAAATTAGTTTTATTTTTCTTTTATTTCTTGTTGTTGACAAGTTGGGTTGCATTGCTATACAGTTATAATGTTTACCAATAAGAAAATCTTGAAGGTCAAAAATTCTGTTCTTAGTTATTCCTGTATAAGGTAATCTTCTTGTGTTGGTGACAATGCGGAGTGATCTCATGTCGCCATGGGTACCTGAATCATGCCTGTCTAACAGCAACATTCTCCATTCCTATCCCTCCCCTTAAGTTCCTACATAGAAAAAAAAGATATCTACAAGAAAAGCTTCATGTGTGATGCAAATAACGGCCTGGAGGAAACACTTCTCTTTAAGAAAGCGCACTGTGCCAGCGCTCTCTCATACCGCACCCATGCACAGTTGGGGTGATGAATTAGTTTGTACTTGGCCGTGACCAGGAAGAATTTTGCCATGAGTGCTCCAAAACGCAGGCTGAGCCCAACGTGTTATTAGCGTTCATTATAATGCCTACGTGTAGACATCAAAACTGCCCAAGTTCAGGTGGGTGACTTTGTCCCCATGGCAGCCTTGACCGGGGGGGTGCACAGCAAACTCAGCTCTAACTTGTATGAGACCAGCAGGAGGAAACTGGAAAAGGGCTGAAGTCCAGCTTATGGAGGAGAAGTGAGACCAACATCTGCCCACAGCTGATCATGGCAGGGACATGGCAGGGAAGCACAGAAGCTCAGTGGAATGAAGGTGATAAAAAAAAGACAACCTTAACTACGCCTTCCCATGTTTCTGCAGGTTCAGTTCAGTGCTCTAATACCTGCTGGATGTCGCTTTCCTTGTAGTTTTGTAACATCTAAAGAAAAGAAAAGAAAGTGAAGAGGACGCAAAGTGTACGGGCCTTGATCATGACGGGGCTACAGCTCTTTGAATGTTAGCTTTTCTCCCCGCTACAGCATGAAAGTTTTTGGTCTCTGCTAAATTGTGCTTTGAGTCAATGTGGCTGGACCGCGTACATGAAAGATCAGGAGCAACAGTTCCTAGAGGCTGACAGCATGGTTGTGGATCAAGCCTTCTGCCTTTTTCTTTATGGATGGGAGGGACTGAAGTCTAAATTTGGGTCTTTGTGCTGAAAGTCTTTGTGCAATCTTATTTTAAGGGGAAAAAAACCAACACAACAATAACAACAAAAAAAGAGTACTCTCCAGGAAGGGGGAATCGAGCAATGCAAGCTGCACATTTTTCTTGATAGCAGTATTTCCTTTTTACTAAACCACTTCTAGTATGCAGCAGCGGGGTAAAGCAGAAACCACAGCTGGCAGGTTTGGACCTGCAGTTTCTGGCAATGGGGCAATATAGCAGAAATCAGGTAAACCAGCTTGTACATACCACCTTGCTGTGAATTAGAACTGTCCTTGTGTTTCACTGTTGTACAATCAATTTTCAGAATAAGATCCTTTCTTTTACATGGGCAGGGGGCTTAATTCAACCCTGGAATAAATAGGCAGCTAACAATGGGCCAAACTCAGCTTGGATGTTGCTCTAGTTAATTAAGAAGTGTAGCATCAGGGCTAAATTTGGCAAGGAGTGTTTAAGGGACTGCTTTCGGAGGCAGGGAAGAAAAACCCTTGCTTAGCTCACTGCATCCAGCTCTTCAAATGCAAATGAACCTGTCAACATCTGCATGCAGCCACACAGGACAGCTGCAAAAAGGAGCTCCCAGCACCCAGAAGAAGGGTTGGAAATGTTTAGTTCCAAACAGCTATTTTCTAAAATAATTCCTAGTCAATAAGAATACATTTAAAGTGGTAAACTGAGCATCTGCTACATGAAACGAATGGAGGACAGCATGTGAAAAGAAACATATGTCAAGTATGCACTTCAGATGCATTGACTACTTGCCTCCAAAACAGAGCGAATTTAAACATATTTGCAGCGAACACTGAGAAAAAAATTGCCTCTGCAACCCGAAGAAGAGACTCAAACAACGGCACAATTTAAGCTTGGTCACACCTTGCCTTTCCCGTGGCAGAAGAGAGCAGTTCACTGCATTTCGGCTGCTGCCTGCCTTCTCTTACCGAGGCACCCGCCGGGAACGCCAAGCCCAGACAGCTTTTCTTTGGAGCAAACAATGTCCATTCACCGGTACCTTTAAACACCGAGCAAAACCAAGTCGCTGCTGGAGCCAAATCATACTAGATTCAGTTCATAGGAGGGAAGATATCAAAATACCCCTGTGCTTTTTAGAAAGTATTTCATACGCCAGCAGAAGAGATGGTAACATCCTTGCTCGGACTGATTCAGCAATGTGTACAGCAGGAACCGAGCTCCGTCGCTGGAAAGGGATTGCTTGTGACTCAATCTCTTTCTTCAACAGACTGCAACCCAGGGAAATTACATTTCAGTATTTTGTTGAGCCCATTATCCTCAGACAAAATCTCTACTGACTTAACTGAAGCTCTTACTTACAAAACAAGTACAGGATAAGGCCCCTTCAGCGGGCAAGAGGAGAGGTTGGATTTCAGCTCTAAAGGGTGCAACTCTAACGTGCAAAGCAGATGCAGGAATACTTTGCTCTTCCTTTCAGCATAACAGGGCATAGGACAAGCTCTGGTGCCTCTTTTTTTTTGGCAAGGGAATAATGTCCCTGCCAAACCTGAGACACGTGCCCTCTGTCAATCTGCTGAGGCTTTGCTAAGTTTTGTAATCTCCCTGCCAAACCTGAGACACGTGCCCTATGTCAATCTGCTGAGGCTTTGCTAAGTTTTTGGTTATGCAGTGGTGATCTCATGGTGCAGCCATCTCCTGTGGTCCCCTCAGGAGAGAGAGAAACCAGAATGGAAACAAGCCAGGAGCAGCTTCTGCAGAAATCATTTTGCTATGATAATGTGGTATAATTAAACAAGACTCATCAATCCCACCGTTATAAAAACCCATGGCTTGTGGCAACACTTTTACTCACCTGTGGGTTTTCAGCCTGAATCAGGGCTGAGGAAATAGTAAAGATCTTTGACTTAGTTGACAGCATCGGGCTTAGTCCTATTCACCTCGGCACACTGTAGCATCTTACTGACACAAAACGAGAAGACAAAAGAGAAAAGCCTCTGGAAAATCCAGAAACCCGCGAGACACAACTGCGGTTCCCAGGGAGAACCTCAGAAAAGTGCTATCACTTCCCGCCCCTTCGCAGCACCTTCACCTCTTTTGCTTGGGTTTTGCTTCAATATCTTTTTTTCCTCCCGATCCTGGGAACTACAATTATGGAAACGAAGAGCCTCCATCGTAACAGCAGTGAACTGACATGGCCCAGCAGCGGAGCCGGGGTTTTAATCCCCTTGGCTTGCAGAGCAGCACAGTGTGCTATTGAGTGCGTGTCCACCATGGCAACAGCAGTGATGCTCCAAGAATTTGATTTCCACGGTGCCCCCGGGCCTTGCCTTGACATCTTCATTGTTCCACAGCAAAATAAATAAATAAAAATCCAAGGGTAGCATAAAAGCAAAAGCAAAATATGGAACGCTATAGAACAGGGTTACCTAATGGTTAATTTAGAAAGGAACATATCATTAAAAACGTATGAAGGTGGCTACATATTGATGCTGTATGAATATTTAAAGGGATGCCTTTTGTAAGGGCAACGTTCCAAGCTACACCTAAAATAACGTGTGCGAAGGAAAATTAAAAGAATATTTCACCATTTGGACTTGTTTAATCTCCCTTCGAAAGGCTTTTTCAGCGCAGCTACTGAACATTAGTATGGGAAAGGATATCAGACAAAACTCATTTTTGGTGTAATTCTACCAAAGTCAGCGGAGTTAAACTGAAGATTATTTTTTCTGGCCTTTTAAATAGAGTGTAATTTTCTCCATGGGTAGTTATTAAATGCTATTGAGAGAGATTGCTGCTGCTTTTGGAAAGGCTTTCTGGAGAGGTCACTCTGTCCCATGTGAACAGCATCAGTGAAAAACCAGAAGGTTTGTAGCTTTTACAACTTGAAGAGTCCCTGGGGGCTGTAACTACACCACACATCACTGCCTGACCCAAAGCTAAGAGCAGATATCTATTCTGAGTTGAGATATCCTGGCTTGACATCCACTCCTACATTACAAGAATTCTGCCTGTAGAAATTGCTTAAAATATTGGAGGGGACATTGCAAGAGATATCCATGTGGACGTTTGGTCCCATCTCCGTCAGAGAGGACATACTCCTTAAGTACACTTTCTGAGGCTTAGATGCTCTATGTTGACATTTTGGGGCTCGTTAGGGTTTGTATCCCTTTCACCGGCCGTCCTAAGCACTAGATGAGAAGGGCATTCCCTAGCCTTCATATTTTGGACTCCCAATTCCTGCAACCTTGTCTGCACATGGACCAATTTGAAGGGTGCAATAATGCCCAACCGAGTACCTACTGCATGTCCTCAAGACATGACAGACATCTTCAGGCTGAATAATTCCTCCACTGAAAGGTTCCTAATTTTTTGGCATCGGCAAGATTAGTGTCTGGAGAGGCACCATTGCTGCCAGCACCTCTCAAAAGGCACCTCAAGGATCTGAATCTCAAATGGATGGCATTGCCTCTCCCGTGGAGTGCTGAGCCAGGTACCCAACTTGCACAGATGGGCGGGAGCCAAGATGAAGCACAGCATCTACCTTCCTGCGAGTTGACACAGGCAGGTCCTCACCCAGCGGACACATTTCCAGAATTGCTCTTTCAAGGCACCCGGCTTTTCTTCCTGCCTATACAGGGAGCTCAGCTGTCTAGCCAAGGACCCTGCCCTGTCTTGCAGAAATCAGAAGCTCAGTTCTTAGGCAATGCAGCACCAAACTTTGTCTGGATCATGCATAAATGAAGGGAAATCCTGGCTTAAATGGGGCCCAAACCCAGAGAATTATTTAACCTTTTTACAAAAAGCCTAACTAGAAAGACTCTTGGGCTAAAAATGCCAACACATGAGACCTCATAATTTGTATTAACTTCCCACTGGTGAAATTAAAATGCAAAATAGTATATCTAAACAAAAGTATGAATCTCTGTCCCTTGAGATAGTTAAAAATTAAGTGGGCAAAGCATATAGCAGAGGATCTATTCTTACCCTTGTGGGACTTCAGGCTACATCATAGGTATTTTCTCTCTCTCACAGCTACAAGGCTGAGCTCCAAGAAAGGATTTGTCTGTGCAATACAGTGAAGCTCAGCAATAATTACCCATTGTGCTATGTGATGAGCCATCCTTTTGGTTCTTCAGTAACCCGTGCACCTGGACTTTAACTAAAACCAAATAATATGCACAGAAAACATTTTTATGTAAGAGGAGGTGAACATCACTAAAAATCAGAGAGCCTTTGTATGGCATGCCAAACTGCTGAAGCGAAAAAATGTCTTCAGTGAAAGGGCTCAGATGTGAGCATGTTTCAGTGCACAGCTCCAGGAAAAACTCTGATAATAAATGTGAGCTTGTTATCGTTGCTTTTCAGTGGGAAGTAAAGCCGGAAGCAGGGTCGTGCTGGCTAATTGAAGCTTACATTTTCATTCAAGCACTGCATTTTAATTATAAACTGGTGACACAAGTGTCACTTAGTTCTTATCCTGTTTTAAGTGTGCATACGTATAAAAAATATTTTCAGCTATTAATTTATTCTTGTGATCATATTCATTATCCTACATTATGTCTACCAGGCACGTGTCTAATGACATGTTTGATACGCGCTAATTCTTATGCCTCTTTTAATACAGGGCTTACACACACATTTTAGGCTGAACACGGTGCCAGTTGGCCACCAGAACAGGTGCACATTAATGCCATAAAAATCAGCATTAGGAACTGCGTACCCATATTCTGGCCAGCTGCAGCCACTTGCTCAGCCCTCCTGGGGCAGAGCAGTCACGCCAGAAAAAGGGACAACCTGTGGGAATAGCTGCATCCAGCGCCGACGCCTGGAGATGCCGACGGTGAGGTCCTGGCTGCCCAGGTCTGGCCCTGATCCTGAACCACTTGCCCTGCGTCCAGCTGCTGCGTGTGAGTGCTCCTCTGAACCTCCAAAGTTGAGCACGTTGGCTTTGTGCGTGGCCAAAGCCCTGGGTAAGACTTAGAATTCAGGTGGAAAATTTCTGGCCTGTTTTTCCCTCTCTATGGGGTTTTGCTGCTGTGTCCAAAGACCGTCTCCAGCTAGAACGCTGCCATTTATATACAGAAATTAAAATAAAATGAGGAAAAAGGTCACTGGGAATTGGCTACCAAGAGACACAAAGTCAGTCATTAAAAATCAGACCAGAAGTACAAGGGGAAAAAAAAGGGGAACATCCCTAGAAAGCAAGTTATGAGGGTAAACCTCTTTCAAAGACATCGGATGGAATGGCCTAGCTATTTTTTTGCCTCTCTTAATTTGCTACCAAACTATAAAGAGGATTCTATTTTAATAAGCACTATCGTAGCGGGACATTGCAAATGAATTGTTCAAATGGCTATAATTAGAAGTGATACTGTGATTGCAGCCCTAGCATTATTCCTAAATACTACATGTTTTATTTCAGGTCTTGCATCTTTAAGGATCCCAAAGCATCTCCAAAGCCGTCTGCATTTGCCAGCACTAAAGGCAAGGACAAGAGTACAGCAAACCGTGCAGAGCAAAGGAGAAATGCGTACCAACCTCTGAAGAAAACCTTCAGTCTACTGAGGAGAACCATAGGATGTTTAACATCATGATTAGCAGAGCGTGGCATAGTCTTGGATAAATATTTTTGGAAACACCTGAGTAACTTAAAAAATGAAATCCTGTTGACTCCTAGTGCAACATAAGCTTTAAAGACAAACCTTCACTGGAAATACAGTTAGAGTTCATAAGCCAGTCTTTGAAAAGACTACTCATCATCTCAGAGCATCTTTTGTTGACAGACAAAAATGTGTTTTCGCAGTGGGCAGAGCTGGGGGGACGTGGACCAGCTCTGATCCAAACGCAGGGTGGGCAGATCCAAGCAGCGCGAAGCCTGAGCCAAGAAACTCAGCCTCTTGCCAGGTTTATTGGCTTGGGTTCAGCACATGCATAAATGTAGAGGGGCTTTTGGATTGGGGCCGTCTGCGTCCTGCCGGTCTGTCTGGAAGAGGTTGGTCTGTCTGCAAAGAGCACACTGGTGCACCCAAAATTGCTGTAATGGCAAATAACTGACGCTCTGATGCCTGCTGGCAGGAGGACGAGGATAAGCACCCAACTGGTTAGGGTTAGCAGCTCTAGTTTTAAGAAGCCATTTCCAAACTGTTACTTAGCTCCCTGATTTATTAATTGATATTTTATCATGTCGAGGATAGCTCTGCTTGATACTGATGTTTTCCAACAGTTCCCCTAAAAAAAACCCAATCGAAATCGTTAATAATGTTGCCGAGCTCTAATGGTACAGAATAAACCACTGTCAGCTGGGTGTATGTCAGGTGGCAGAGTGGGACCACGGAACGCTAAATTTGGGAGGAAAGAGATGAAGAGTCTGGGTCTCTCTCTCTGCAACCCACTCTGGAAACCAAGTTCCTGCAGTTTTGGCAGTTCACAATTGCCAACAAATAACTGACCCACCAGCCGCAGAGGCATATCTGTAGAATAACAATCTATTTGGGGCTAATTACTCCACTGGTTCAAGTAACAGAGCTCTGTTCTGTGAATCTGAGGGCTTCGACCCTCTGTTCATGATCCATGTGGATAAAAATGTGATGTGACATAATGCAGCTTGCTGTTTCATCAGCTTGCTAAAAACAAACTAACACACAAAGAAACCAACTCCAGCCAATTTTGCATTAAAACGTACGCAAGTATGCAAGGGAGCACTGCTATGGTTTGCCTGAGTTTAGAAGATCTGCTGGACAAAGATGATTAAAGCCCACTATTGTCATTAGCGAGTCAGACACAAAGGAATATTACTAACTTTCCTATCTGGCGGCCTTTGAAAACTCAGTCTAAATAGTCACAAGGTCTTCCAGCGTTAAGAGTTTGCTATTTCATCTGCTTGCAGGCTGTTGAATGCTGGGGGCTGAGCTTGAAAAAAAACCCAACAGCATGGCAATTCTTAGAACAAAATTATCCAGTGTCTTGCTAATGGCCATCACTGATACTCGGTGAGCCATGAGATAGGTATGCACAGCTCCAAGATAGGTATATGCAATGAGTTGTATCTTAGATTTGATTATATTTAGGTAATGTACCTCTGGCAAGATCCTATTTCAAGTCATAATTGCGACATGTCATGCTTCCTTTTTAATGCCTTGCAGCAACAATAGATAAACTGTGCCCCTGAGATGCAAGTAAGACACAATAACAATCCTAACGTTATTGAGAGTTATATATTTAGACAGGAGAAAATATTCAGTCATCCATATTCTACACAAAATCGGATTATTTAAAATGTGTAAATGGGAGAAAACTGATCTGAAACCTTCGGTAGAGAATTGGCAGTGACTTAAAAATGGTTATTAACTAAACCTGAAAAAAAACCTGGCAGCTAAACAAGGGTGGTAATTCCTTGCCGAACTGGGTACTTCTCCCACTCGAACAGGGGATGCTTGTCGCTTCTGAATATCTTTGAAATATTTGGCATTATCAAGCTAACAGGACTGGCTAAGTGAGAAGCATTCAAAGGGCATAACTAAGTGGCACAATTCCAAAACAGCAATTAAAAGGCGGAATGCTTGAAAAAGAACAATAAAAGAGGTTAATTTGTATCAGGGCCTGGCAATCTGCACAGGAAATACTGTAATTCCGTAACGCGCTCTCCCTTGTCCATCTCTCCCTATCGTTACTGCATATTTATAATCTAGCATTGCTTCACATATAACGTTTGACAAAAAAATGACTCAATTCTATTGAAGAAGAACTTACAGTGCTATTTGTAAAGTAAGCAGGAGCCTGGATAAACACAGGGGAAACAAATTAAAAAGGTAATGAAAAGAGAACCCAAACCTCATACCTTTTGACAAGGATATGATTACACATTTTTCATTGGCAGGAGGGCACAGATATGCTTCAGAGTTAAGAAGAGAAATTAAAAATCCTAAATTTCTACCTGGGGTGGTATCTACCAGTTTTCTACAGAAAGACTCCTGCTCCATCATTGAAAAGCTAATTTAGAAGGTATCTTTTTAGCAGAAAGAAAGTTATAACATTTCAGCAAGGAAAGGCAAAGAAAGAATGGGAATCAAGATGTCAAGATGACAGGATGCCACAAGGAGGAGGAGAAAGAGGGGCTGGACTATCTGCCAGGCTAAATCAAGAACTGCTTCAACGCTTCCACTGCATTTGACCCACAGCATGCCACAACTGGCAAAAACGCCCCCAGATTTGAAGGGAAATCTAGCTAAAATCTGCCTAGGCTGGGCTATCCATCCTGCAGGCAGCTTGCCCTGAGGCTTGCTATTTTAAGATATTAGAGAGGCCACTTATCATTAATATTGTAATAAATCCCAATATAGAGAAAGTCACTGTCTCAAATGTTGCTGTAGTCCCTCAAAATAGCCAAAACAACCACTCTGAAAGAAAAAACATGAGCCGAAGCCCAGGAAAGAGCCACATTCTACTCTAAAATTTTGAAGGTAAAATGAACTGATGTACTTTGGGAGTGGAGACAAATAACTAAAGGAAACAACTACCTGGGCATAGAAGAGAGAGGACAAAACATATTCTAATTTAATGGATCAAAATATGCTGAAGAAGTGAGAGATTTTAGGGCAAGGCAGAAAACAGCGAGAAGCCCTGCACAGCACTGGAGCCGTCTGCTGAAAACATCCTTTTGTTCTGAAGTCATAAATGTGTATCAGCCTTTCAGACATATGGGCAGTTGTGCATTTATCCTGTTTATTTTACTACTCCTGTGCATCCTGCCTTGCCATCTGTTGGTAAGAATTTGGATGCTGAACCAACATAATAAATACCAGTAAACAGAAATCTAAAACGAAGATAAGCACAAAGTAATGTTTGGAAGCAGGACCAGGTTTTCAGTTCGATAGTATGATTTATTTCCTGAGATGAGTCTTGGCTCAGAAAAGAAGGACCAGCAGGAAAAGGTCCAATTGAAGGGACAGATCTACACTCCCTTCTCTTATATTGGCTTCATATTGGCATAATTCCACCGCCTTCCTAGAAAGCAGTTACATTGACATTGCTGGCGAATCAGACTTAATCCTGTCCCTCAAGGAAGACATGCTTAAACACAAAATATTGCATGTATAAAACATAAGCTGCAAGCAAATTGCTTCAAACCCGGTTAAAGTAGCGTTCATGCACCTTCTCTGAGCTGGGCAGCCCTACTGCTGTGTCCCAGTTTCTCCATATCTTCTTTTCCCTTTATTATCAGTATGAGAGGAAAGTGGGTGGGAAGGAAGCACAGTTATCCCTCTTAGTCAGGGGCAGAGAGAAAAAGTAACTGGCCCCAAATCAGGCAGGAAGCGTAGTGAAGCCCGGACCCACAAGCCCATCCATCCTCCTCCCTCTCCATTTCCAGTTTGGGGATACAGAAATCACTGCGCAGCTCTTTGACACACAAACCACACGAGACACCAACTACATATCTGGGTGCTGAGGGGTATTAATAACAGACTTCAAATTACACTCAGTACCTAAGTACTTCTATCTCCTCAAAAGAGTTAAAAATGAGAGGAAAGCACTAGCCTCCCCTGCTAATATTTTTGCTTTTTTTCTCTGTTTCTCTAAAGATACACAATGCTACAGAATGGAGATATCAGCTAAACTCCCCTTCTCCCCCACCTTTTTAAGGAAATTCATGTGTTTTGCACCCGGCAAGACTCTGACCAAAGCTGCAGGTTGGACAGCATCGTCTGGGCAGAAGTAACGCAGAGTGACCCAGCGAATGGGACAGGATCCACCCGAGAAATAATTACTGTGTTGAAATTTTACAGGAACCAAAAAATGCATTGTCATATTTGCCTGTTTTACCAGTTTACACTGACGAGGGTTAGTAGAGCTGCCAGAAGGCAGGGCAAGCCCTGACGAGGTGCAATCGTTACAAGCTCCTGTCAGTATCTAAAAAGAGTAATAAAAGCCCACGGCAGAATCATAGCATGGTTTGGGTTGGAAGGGACCTTAAAGACCATCCAGTTCCAACCCCCCTGCCAGGGGCAGGGACACCTCCCACCAGAGCAGGTTGCTCCAAGCCCCATCCACCCTGGCCTCGAAGGCTGAAGGTCAGTTAAAGGTAATAGCTGCTGGAAGAAGCCCAAAGACTACCTTATGCTATATTGCAAAGGTCCCCACAAACCCCACAATGACTTATTATGGCTCTGACAGATACTACCACATATGCCATCTGTCAACCACCTACAATAGGCAGTATAATTATATACAGGATAAAAAAGTAACTATAGCGCAACACAGCCACAGGTATCCTATTTGTATAACCCAATGCCTCCTTCACTCTTCACAAAGCATTTCTGAAAACTAGGTAAGATTAATATTATCCACATTACATCTTGCACAGATGAAGAAGCTTTACAGCTGGATTACAAATCTGCTTTCATTGCTTTACAGCCTCCAGGGAGTATTGCTAATGCACAGAAAGTCTTTGGGTTCTAAGTTTTGAGTTGGGATATCTGACATGCTGAGAGCCACGGAGAAAAAAACCAAAACCTTCGCGTAGCCTGATAGCTCCCTACTGGCTATATAGTAGATCGAGTTCAAGAAAGCAAATTAATTCATTAAAGTGACATATATTCAGTCAATTAACTTCAGATCCCTGTTTCATAGAGCATCTCAGGAAGAATGGATGTTTTGTTACATCAATACAGTCATTTGAGAATCTCTGTTACAAATGTTCAAAGAGGTGCATTTAGGACATCTGTGCTTTTTTTATTTGAGAAGAGAATAGAGAGTGCCTTAACCCATCTTCTGCTGACAGCTCCTCCAGCACAAAATTTCTCAGTATTCTAAAATAAGTTACACTATGGACAATATTTCAAAGAGATTGAACTCTGCTTCCCTAAAGATTACTCCAAATTCAGAAACTCCTCTAGTAAATGGAATTATCCTGAAAAAAATTAACCTAAAAAGGCTGTCAAAAATCACTCCATCAATTGCTGGCAAAACTGCACCACTTCTAACACTGTTGCAAAGGAGAGGCTGGAGCTCTAAGAATTGCTTTTAAAAACGACGAGTGCAGCACAGGCACTTTCTCAATAGCACGTGTTTTACCAAGGAAACGGAGATGGTATAAGCAGGATGTATGGAAAGAAAGAATGAAAACATGGGCTGAATCTCAGAAAAGTCCTCCTCTAACGTGTTTATGTTTGTTTTGAAAGCTTCATGGATGCAAGTTCACTCTTCGGGACCTATAATGCATGTAGAAAATACATATATATTGTCCTAGAAATAGGCTATGGCATACAGAGAGCAAGTTTTTCACAGCAGAGACGCCCTTTTGTGTATTCTCCGTTCGCAGCTACCTTCTTTCATGTGTGACTATAGGCTCACATGCCTGTGAAGGCTGAGAAGACCAACCACCTCTTAATGTGCCTGTGGATATAACCTCCAAGGCGGGTCATGTCTGATACTCAAGTGATACAACATTTGCTCTTTGACAAACAAAACTTTGCCAATAGCATTTGAATGTAAAGTCTGCATTGTATTTAGTTTATTACAAACAGTGGTGGTGCTAGGACTTCATAGCTGTGCTTTGAGAATACTAAAGAATATTCATTCTTTTTGGATGAGCCATGAATTTGCAGTATTGATGGACAGCAGCCTTCCTTTATTTGCTTGCCTCAAACATTTGTATAAGCATTTTTATTTTGTTTTCAAAAGTATCCATGGAAGCAGCGCATGCGTGTGCTGCAGTTCCCACGTTTGCGCGCATTCATCCAAGCCGGAAGACTCACAAATAATTGTGCAAATGTGCGTTTGTGCAAGTTTTCAAGTCATAAATGATTTACTCAATCCTTCCTCCCAATTATAAATGTTCCAGCCACCCAGTCAGGAAGGACACGTGGTTCCACGTGAATTAAATAACCAATTGCACCACTTGAAAAGTAAATGGCAAACAGGGAATACTAAAAGCGGTAGACACAATGGGTTCAAAGACATTCATGTGCTGAAGTGTTTAATAAAATACTCTTTGAATAAATTTAAATTGCAAGTACATTACTTGATTTCATATCTTGATGTCACAGAGCCTGCAGAGCTCTCTATTGTGAGCTGTCCTATTAACTTCAGCACGATTGTTCACTAAGATAAGCAGTTTCAGCGGATGAAGTGGCGTTTTAAAATTTTTCTTCTTTTTTTCCTAGGCAAATATTTTAAGATCAGATCCTCCTTGTGAGTAAGCCTGTGAAAGGCTTACATAGCTGTGCTGCACATTTACCGTAGCAATAGGGGCTGCTGGAAAATTATGGTGGTTTCATCTCTCTTTCTCAGGTTAGCTTGACCACGAAATGATTATTCACAGGACACAGCATCTGCTGTGTTTGCAAGACTCTGCTCTGCACCATCCCGATAGGGACCCGCAGCTTGCGACAACCACCATAGCTTGAGTGTGGACACGGGACATAACAGCAGGCATTTGAAATGGGGTTGATTTGCTCTTATTATTAATTTGTGGGTTGGGGTGCAGATTTCAGGTGTGGATGGCTGCATGGGGGCTTCATCAGAAACTTCTTACTCCAGTGACAGTTTAACTTTAGCTGTCAGAACTGCAGTTATCGTAGATGTCGTGGCCCCAGAAAACCAAAAACCTGCTTTGCCAGGGAGCCCCTGGGCCATTTTACTGCAGAGGCTCAGTCGAATCGCATCCACTTCTGCTATACGCACATTCATACCAAGGATTATTTTAAACAGTTTCCTACCTAAGGCAATTATCTTGGATATAAGTTTTAAAAATCCATGCAGAAACACTGCTATTATTTAAAATCCACTCATTGAGCCTCCTACCTCCACCTTTGACAAGCATGCTAAAAGAACAAAATGGGGATGATACAGGCAAGAGTTTGATGGATGTATCATTAATGCTACTTCTTGAGTGACTAAGCTCCATAGTAGTATCGACTACGAGTACTGAAACATGATTTCATCCTGAAGACAACTGCAGCTCCAAACAAAGATAATATGCTGGATCCCTAAACTGTATCACTCCGGTTATTATTATGATACTAATTTGTTGTAAAATGTTGTCTCAAAGAAGAAAATCAGGAAAACATTGAGGAACACCTAGTAGTTTGATATTAGAAGGTTATTCTTTTCCATTCTGTTTCAACAATTTCGTTTGAAATCTTTGAACTGGGGATACTGAACAGATGACTGTTTAAAATCCAACACATAGGTTGTTTGATGGATATACTTGAGAAACATTTTAATGGAAAATTTCAATTGACCTGAAATTTACTCAGCAAAGTGCTTTATTCCTGTCAAAAGCAATCTGAGAGGCTGTTTAAGGTATTTTCAGCTTTTGCACATTTGTGTGGTAGATTTGTCTTTTTGAGATGACTGAAATGGTGCTTAAGACCACTAAAATAAACTAAGTAGGTTTTCATAATTATTACTCCAAAACACAAAAAAGAGTTCTAAAACTAGGTCTGAAGCCAGACCATTTAATCACATATAAAAATCTAGAACTGAAATTATTTTCTTGCTGTGTCTCTCCTCAGAGTTGCAACTACTATGTTGATTTTACAAAAAGACCCATCTACTCTGAATGAGTGATGCTCTGAAACAACCAAAGGGATCTTGTTTTAAATCAGCTTCCAGGACTGGTTTTATTATTCTGTGAAACAAAGGAACCTTTCCATGTTGAAATCAAAGTCCCATGATATGGTTTAAAACATGAATAACTCAACGTATCTATAGATTTTATCTTACAAAGACAGAACATACTGAAAATGTAGGAGAGAATGTAGTCTCTGTTCCTCATATCTGTGAACAGATGACAGCTTTCCCAAATTGTCCATTCTTAGCACATATTTGACAACTTTAAAATTTGTAACTTTGTAATTTGATTATGAGCATTTGAATTTTGAGCAGAACAGCTCAATTGCCGTTGGTTAGATGGGTCCCATGAAATGCTTTTTTGTCCCCTGAATTGATGAGGAGCGAAGGTTCACTTGCACACAACTGCTGGGTGCAATTTTTCAGCAAATACCCTTGCAAATAAAATGTGCTCAGGAAGGCACAGGTGCTGCCCCAGGGATGCGATGAGACCGGAGATCAGGCCGCTTTACCGGGCACCGTTTGCAATGCTGCCCGTTTCTCACAACTTCCCCGTCGACTTTTTTTTTTAAAAAAATAAAGTTCTGACTTAAGCCCAGTTGAAATCAAGGCAACGATTCCACCAGTTTCAGTCAAAGCTGCACTTCATTTCTACGAATGAGATTCCTGGAAGACCACACAGAAATCCTGACTTTGGGAAACTCAGGGATTTCTCCCGGAGATGACAGGCCCAGCCTAGCAGAGCAAGCTCACCAACTCCCGCAAGATGCAAACAAACTTATTTGCCATGGAAAACTGAGAGTGAAGACACTAGAACAAGCTCAGTGAAGATCACAAGATTCGGTTCAAGTGGAGGATGCTCAGCATCTCTCAGCTAAACTCAGGAGCTCCCAGATGCAAGCCCTCATTTTCCAGGTGCCATAAAAGCCCATACCGAGAGTTACATTTCCTTTAGGAGTCATAAAGCCAAGCATTATTATTACCCATAAACCTTCACATTTTAGTAATTCTTTCTCCCTTTATTGTCTAAAAATATTTTCTTGTCCTACAGCTAGTCTATGTATGTATACTATTACTAGGTAGCAAATCTGATATTTTAAGAGAAAAATGATGTTACACTGTAGCCTTAATATGTTAACAAAAGGAGGAGATGAGAACAGACATGAGGATGAGGTGCTTCTACCATGCCACAGCCTTTTCTGGGAGGAAAAAAACCTCTGAATACAGCTGCTAGACTCTGAACTATAGCTGGGCTCGTCTGGGCTGAGCTGTCTGTCAGTTAGAATAAATCAGGAAACCAGGTTTGTAAAGTTCATGTGTGCTAAGTTGTGCTGATGGAACTGGGTGCACTGCAGCCGATATGCCAAGTGCATTACTGTGGGAAGAAAGACTCCAGCGTAAGCCCACCACCCCCGCGGAGCCACAAAGCAACCCAGCAAAAGTCAAGAGCTTTCCTCTACGCTCTCCCTTTTGTCCAGCATCACTGAGGCTCTGTTCGCTGTCCGCACGGTGGGAATGGACCCGCAGGTGATGGGATTCAGAGCCACGGCAGCCCTGGTCCCCGCCCCCAGCGCCGGCGTCCCCGCTCCCAGCGCCGGCCTGCACCGTGTGTCCCTTTCCCGGGGATGTGCTGATTTCCCACGATCCGAGCTCCGCACACTCGCCTGACAGATGTTGTTCCCCATCTGGGCTTTCCGATCTGCTACGCCAAACCCTCTAAACACCCATGTGTTTCTTTGTCCCTGTAGTTACCCGCCGCGCCTTCGCTACAACTCCATTTTCAGAGAGGGAGCCACATGTTTGGCCTCTGCAAGGAACGGGGTGTCCTGCCACCCATCCCAGACACTAAAACACGTATCATTGGATTTGTTAATATTATTCAGCCCGACCCTTGGGCTGTATTAAGTAACCCTGAGTCCACGCTGAAGCACTTGACCGGTAGGAACACCTTCAACCAGGTTCCCGGCGTCTCTGTCTGAGGGT
>NW_009596659.1:0-47312 GCF_000690535.1 Cariama cristata
ACCATAACGATTCTATGTTTCTATGATTCACATGTACTTGTATCTCCCACCCATACAGGATCAGGGAACGACGAAATAAAGGTCCTGAAATGGAGCTAGCGGAACATAACTGTGTTTCCTTATCTTCCACAATTTGTAATTAATTTTTTTTTTTTCAATTTGTTTTTGTCCTGGATTGTTACACATATCTGTGCATCGCTCTTTTTGGCCACATCAGAACAACCGAGATTTGTAGAAGTAAAATGGTATACTAGTGACTAAAAAGCTGTCAGGTTTTGACAAATACGTATTCTGGCCCAAAAAGCAAGGCCCTACTCTACCAGAACTCTCATAATAAGCTGTGGTAGCGCGTTCTACTCCCTTCCCAAGGAAAGCAGGGGCTCCTTCAGCCTGCTGGCAGGGTTGCTGATGGGTGTTTGCATTGGCCGTTCTCTGTCGGGCCTGGAGGCAGAAGAGCCAGTCAGGAAGGCTTTCGTGACTACAGAAGAAATAGTGGGATATGGAAAAAGTAGGAAGGTCTATAGGTGTATAGTGCCATGAGGAGTGTTTCTGCTTTTTTGACGTCAGAGCAGGTCTTGAGCTGGTCGGAGGCCAGACCAGGGTGATATCTCAGTACCCGAAACCAATCTGTCCTGGACCTCTGCAGTAAATGTGGAGGATTCAGTAACTGAAGATCATAGAATCATAGAATCATTATGGTTGAAGAGACCTCAAAGATCATCAAGTCCAACCATATACCCAATGCCACCATGCCTGCTAAACCCACTACACCATATCTGGAATTGCCACATCTAAACGTTTTTTGAACACCTCCAGGGATGGTGCCTCCTCCACCTCCCTGGGGAGCCCGTTCCAATGCCTAACGACTCTTAGAGTGAAGAAGTTCTTCCTAATATCCAACCTGAACCTCCCCTGGCGCGACTTGAGACCGTTTTCAATGCAAAGAGCTGCTTCTCTTTACCAACTGTGAAGACAGCCAAGTGCTAACTCTGCCGTCGCAGCACTTAATACGTTGATTAAAGATTATTATGGCATGAGGACAGATCTCAGGAAATACAGTAGGCCTATCTAGTTACAAAACAGGGATAGGATTACAGTATTCTTGCATTTTTACCCAAAAACCAGCAAGATTTCCTTTCAGAAGACATGTACCTTTTACTCTAGAGAGAACTGTGTGTTAAAGTTAGTGATGAAGAGAAAAGGAGAACAATATCAAGGTAACCTTTTGTAGGTAGATGTCATACTTTTTATTAGGGTATTGAGTATTCATTCTCCCTGCTAACCTTGCCTTCCCTATAACCTCAGACTATCACTGCTACAAGAACATCTCTAATATATTGATACTAATACGTTCGTCTACACAGCTTTCTGAGGATTTCTTTTTTTTGTATTTTCTAGATGGGGTAAAAGGGGGTTCTTTTTCAGCTTCAGTTTGGAGGAAATTTGCAACAACCCAGATCCCATACAAGAATTCTGATTTCTTTTTTTTTTCTTTTTTTTTTTTTTCTGTATGACTAAAACAGACTAAATTTTCTTAACAGTATTATGGTATCTTTTCAAGTTGGAAACCATTCTGTTTCTGATTAATTCATACTGCCACGCGAGTCCTAGAGCTATGCAGATAAGCTGAATGCACCACACTACAATATCTGTGTTGTAAACCTAAAGGGTATTCATGGGCTTTTCAAGTGAATGCACATTCATACGTGAAGTAGGCAACACACAGTGAATGAGCTACATTATGTGACTGTGCTCAACAGCTGAAAAATGAACGATGTCATGGATTTCAGCTTCACGGAGTGCGCAGCTGAATTTGACGGTAACACTGAAAGATTGTTCTTCTGCGGGACTCAGTTCGATTCACTGGCCTGACAATGCCTTCTTCTTTGTGAATCCTTCGCACCTGTAGATGCACAACACTAACAAAGGTCTAATTCTGGCTGTTAGCAAAATCCAAACCGTTAGCATGCTGAAGTAAGTGCAGCAGTTTTTCTGATGTTGATGTTATTTGCAACACTCATTATATGTTGGAGAACAGTGTCAGACTGATGCATTCTTTGAAAGCTCAGTTCCAAAATTTTATGTCAGAAAAATATTCATGTTGAGTTTGATAGACTCTCAAGAAAGTTATAGAAAATATACCATTCCTAGATTGTAACGCTGCAAACTTGAAGCCAAATAGAATGGTAACTGTTTTCCCCCTTAGCTTACTTTGTCCTAAATTCTTTGCAAGACGAATAACAGCAAGCCACTAAAGAAATACTATAGATTTCTCAGGAAATCTAAGATGACATTCCCAGGCCAGAGCACAGGAAATCCCTATGGATTTTAACCATAGATTTTCTTATTGATATACCCCCTAAATAAATATTAAACTCAAACCCACAAATTACATTCTTCTTGCTGTTTGAGGTCTACACTGAGCTGTCAGAATATCAAAGCAGTCTGTACCCAGGTTGTTTATAAAGGGAATAGTGGTTGTCACTGAGCTGAAGGAAAAAGGGAAATAACCATCTACCTGAAAGCACGAGGCTTGCTTCTTACTAATGAACTTTTGCCACGATCCCCAGTTTAACTGTAAATCAGGGTTTCAAAAGGGAAAGGGAAACAAATCATTCCACATGGAAGAAAAACTAGCCCAAGTTTACATTGCAGTAGAAATGCCAAAACTTTCTTGGAACTAATTTTGAGCAATAATCATACATGAAAATGCCACTGAGAAACCATAAATCTTCAAACCCTCTTGCACATCCGCAGAAATATACAAGGATTTCTTGAAAGCCTCTAGAATTCACATGTGAACTATGGGCCCAAAATACAAATTCAGCTGAAACGCTGAAGCCTATTGCTGGTTGTATATTGATAAACGATGTGTTCTAGGTTCTTGTGTGGGATTGGATTATATAGTTCAAACACACAAAAAAATAGAGAAGTGCTTGATTCAGTGTACAGCAGTTATCTCAGGTAGCAACCTAGCCTGGAAGATGAGCCGTTGAATTCCTCTCTATGTGCTCAGTGACGCAGCCCAAGACCCAAATGTCAAACGAAATAACACATGATTCAGAAAAGCTTCTGGAAGGGCGCAGCCAAAAAAGAGCAAAGAAACTGGAAGAGGCCATGCAAGGACAAAAGAGAAGAGAAGAGAGTTTTGTTTCTGAAAGCTGCCTGTTCAGGCAAACCTAAGTTTAAGGATTGCATGTTTCTTGAAATAGTATGGATTTTTTTTATTTTTTTTTTAATCCCATTTTCCTTTAAGTACACAAATTCCTAGAGAAGGAGGGTTGGCTAAATCAAATGTGTAGAACGGATCATGCTCTCAGTGCCCATTTAGACACATCATGGAAGGAGATTTGATCTCAGCAGTGGTGGTAAATATGTACCTAAAGAGGCACTTCATTCAGCAGAAGTAGTTTGTGAGGACCAACATTTTAAAGTGCTAGTGCCAGCCGACCGGCACACCATCGCTGCTGGGCTGAACATATCTAAAGGGGCACGCCGAACTGGGAACAACCTTCTCTGTGCAAATCTTACTGCCATGTCTTGGGCTGTGCTATTGGACCATGGGCTGAGGAACTTATCTGTGAAACGCCTCTTCTCTGCTTCCAGAACTCACCTTAGGGCAATATACCTAATTTCTCTCTTCAGACTGCTAAGTTTGAGTTTAAAATAATCGTCTTCAGGGATACAAACACATGGAAATCATTCTGACAGCTTTTAAAGCTATCTGAAGGAAGATGTTTGCTGCCATTTTTCTCTTTCCTCTTTTAAGTGCCAGTTACCAAGTGGAACCCTTTTATTTGGCAAAGGTATATCTGTACTATGTTGGAGGAGACTTTGAACTAAAATTAGTAGGAATAAAAGCAAGGACAGCCCAGTGGTGTCATTTACTTAATATAAATTGAGTCATTTTATAGCTAAATAGCTGTGACCAGGGCACTTTGCAATGCCATAAAGCAAAGATAAAGTGCAACACAAACTTTAAAAGTTCGCTCTCCTAAAAATTACAACGGTATGAGCCCACTCAGTATGTGACAGTGGGTAAAGAAGATGGTGAGGGAGGGGAAGGTATGAAGGATCTGCATTGGAAGCATAATAAAAGACATCATAAACATGAATCTTAAAACATTAGTTTTGTGACTCCTAAAAGCAGGCTGCAGACCTCTGATAGGTGGACTCAGACAGAGGCACAGTTAAAAGGTTTTGGAAAACTGATAGGCTCCTGTTAGCAGTTCTGCCCTAAGTGAGGTGGGTAGGAGAGAATCATGAGCCCAGGAGATGGGCAGCCCTCTGCTCTCCATCCATCTGAGGCAGAACAGGAGAGTAACCTCACTTAACAGGACGTCGGCTAAGCACTTGCTTAAATGCTCTGTTACACCGGTCCAGGGCACCAGGCTATCTCTTTCTTCAGCTCACTGAAGTCAGAGCTGTTAAAACCAAAGATGAAAAGGACTGCTGAGTCCCGGGCAAGCACAAGGTGACACCAGACCTGCTAGGAGAAACTCATGGTCACCAGTGCAAGCACAGCTCAGAGACGTCATCAGACCGGTGACACGTTGCCTCATGAGGGATACCAATGAATCACATGGAAAAAGGACACCATCGGATGTCCAGGAATGTGGTGCAATTCACAGGGAGACGAAAACATGAACTGACTTCCTTCTACAAAAAACCACTCAGAAGTTTTTCTTGCAATTTAAGTAAAAAAGGCTTCTTGTCATTTGATCATGCAGAAGTACTCTTTCTCCTTCTTGTTGAAGGAGAGGGAAAAAAGTGAACAGCGAGCAAGGAGAAAGGCAAGGGGAGAAGGCTGGGCCTTAGTAGAGGCAGAAAAGGAAGAGTAAGAATGACAAGACCACAAAGAAGCACACACACACACACACACACCCGCCCCCAGCAGTCTCAGCCAAAGGTGTTACCATCTCCACCACGCACTGGACCAGGGGCCTCGTAGGATGAATCTTTGTAAAATCAATTTTGGTTCATGCTTCACCAGAGTACCGGGGAACCATCGAAACCTGACGATGCCCCTGAGTGGCTCAGCATGTCGGAGGAGCAGGACTGCCGCTGCTTCTCCTGCCCTTTTGGCCTGAAAAGTGTTGGGGCAGGCACCCCTTAACTCCACGTTTGTGCAGGGCGTGGGGCATGGCAGACACCCCGGGTTCAGTCCCACCTTCTCCTTTCTTCTGTCTGCTGCTGCAGAAATGTAAGACAAGATGGGCACAGGCGTAGAAGCAGACCAGCAGAACTCATAAGAAAGAACTGTGGTGGCCCGACTCATTTAAACGCCAGGAATCTTCAGGTACATTATATATTCAACTTGTTGTTTGTTTTATGGTCAGGAGCCAATTTTGCCTGAATGAAAATAAAAGAAAGTGCTGAAGTTCAGAGGCTGTGCAAATGGAGATTAATATACACTTTGAAAAAGGTTATTTAACATTTTTACTGCTTTAAAACTATAATGCTTTTTGATTTTGAACGTTTTCAGGATTATTAGCTTTGCTCAGATTTAATACAAGAAATTTATATGTATGAAATGGAAAGACAAGCATGCAAAAATTATTGCAGGAGTGTATTGCCAAGTAGGGGCTGTATATGGATGCTGAAAGACTCCATGTCTTTAAAGAGAATAATTTTGGGGATAATGATGACTGAGTCATCACCACATACTGCGTGTCTGTATGTGTCAAAATAAGAGTAATAAATGTAGTCATAAGGCAAATCTGTGTGACTGAGTAATGAAGAGACTGAAGAAGACCTAATAGATGGAATAATGATGGCTGGGAGGGTTGCTTGTTATGATAATATGTGGTTTGCTTAATGAGGAACGGGCACAATAAAAGAGTCAAGATATTGCGCTGTGTATTATAAACCAAGAGACTAAGGAAAGATGGCCAGAGATGGCATGCAGGCAGATTTCAAACAGCTCGTGGTGTATACGCGGTGCATCGCAGGGAGGCAAGTTAGAGCTAGCAAGGTGACAGTATCCTTCTTCCCGGAGTGTTAGCATCTGCGGCTTCTGCAAAGCGTGGCCGACACACTTCATCTTCAGCGTGGGGAAGGGAAATGGCCCTTGGCACACCACATTTGAGAAGCTGCTGATGATTGTTCCAAGCTGCTGGTGGGACAAAGATAAGTGGTATTGTTTAGGGACAAGGGGGTAAGTGACCCCCCAGTGCAGCTGTTGGTGTTCCGGCACCAAGAGGGGACTGGAGGCAAACGATGAGTTTCCAATTCCAAAACACAAAATGGCTTTGGAAAGGTGATACCTCCTTTGCAGGGATTTCAGTGAGAGTTTTGCCATTAAATTCAGGAGATTAAATATTTCTTCTACAGATGTTTATGAACCAATAATGCTCTAATATTGCGCAATGGCTTAGCATGGATGTCCTAATATGTCGATTGCGAAATAAATTATCTGCCTTGAACTTCTCAGCTAACAGAAGCAATGAACCATGCTGTAATTTCATTGGTAATTTTCCCGAAGTAGATAAATAATTTCCCTCTAGACTTCAGCGAAGTCTTTATTTTGGACCCGTGATAAAAGTGTCACAATGATTTAGTGATTTTTCTCAGTTGGATATATTAATAACTGAAATATTAGTTATTTCTAGAAGTACTATAATGTAATCAACATGAAATGCATAAAAAGTCCTCAGTATCAATCACATGTAATAGATTATCATGACCCATTAGTTATCACTCTACTGTCAAAAGTAACTAGTGAAGAATATTAATGTTTGGGAGCTACCCATCTTGTCCATGATGAATATACCTGGAATTCCACACTGTGCAAGTCAAACACAACATTAAAGATCAGTTTGAACATTGCTGGACCGTTCGTAGGGTCTGGGTTGCTGAAGGATCAAATCATGGAGCAGCTCATTATCTGCATTGAGTTCCTCTTCGCATTTCTCAAACAGGGACTAGGTTAACAGTTGAGAGCTGTCACAGGGAGCTGGTACAGGCATCCCCCTCACTCTCTCCTCCATCCACAGTCTCTCGCAGCTTTGAACGGATAATCGCACCCAAGAGCCTGGTTTGGTGCGTGCTTACGCCGAACTATGTACCCTTCGGTTGTTGTGTTTACTCCAACCAGGCTGTTAATGAAACTGAAGATTTGCTGAGGTATCTGCAGGGTTGGGTGCCTAATGAACAGAATTCTTAATGGGCCATAAATCCAATCAAGATTTTCATACCGTGTAAGCAAGCGGTGCAGTTTGTGGAAAACAAGAGCCTCCCTGAAAGCTACTGTTATGCAAATATCATCACACTCAGGGCATACATTAAAGCAGTCCTTGAATTGTAGGTTTTTGGTTTTGCACAGGAAATAAAATGAGATCAAACCAGGAGGGAATAATACTGGTCGATTTGCAAGATAAAGATTAATAAAAGAACTCTTTCTATGCTTTACACGGAAATTTTATGGTTACCTTGCTGTAAATTTTTTTAAAAGGCCTTTTTTTTAAACTTTCTGTGCCAGAACTATGATTCATTCACACAAAAAGGTTATATGAGAGGCACAATTTTTTAGTTCATTCAGGCTATCCTATTCAAAGGAGAGAGGCTTTTGTGAGATCCGCCGTTGTTCAGAGAGGGAATTAGTTTTATTAGCAGTGTGTCATTCACAGGGTGCCTTACCCATCTACCAGGTTCCTCATTTCATTTTTTTTTTTTCCAATTTGTTAGCGCTGGAGTGGTTTGGGATTCTCAGTATGAATAAAACCCATTGTATGCTTCCTATACTCTCACCCCGGGGTGGTATTTCCTTCTGACCAAGGACACAGGTCTCTCAAAAAAAGAAAGGGAGCACACACACAAAAAAAAGCAACGCCGTGCTTCCAGGATGTCAGTGTTACAACTGATTTAACCACAAAAATTTTCCTGCCTCATCCTTTCCTGTATCTTTACATCTTGTTCTTTGCACTGAACTAGCTTTTCCTAGACCTTTTGTTTTCTTCGCTAAAACCCACATGCATGTTGCTAGAATTAATTCTCGCATTTGGGAGAACATCGAGGCTGTTCGCTACAAAGCGAACCTTTATTATTCACAAATCCTGGTGGGATCACATGAGGCGCGGGGTGTTACCCTGGTCCCTGGCAAGCAGCCGCAAGCAGCCACAGCCAGCCTGCCCTGCTCTAGCTCCCAGACAGCTGGAGTGGGTAGGGATAAGAGGTCCGTGCCTCTTTGCAAAGGATGCTGCCATCATACCACTAGTGCCCAACATAGGCTGTAAGCAGAATTTAGGTAACATCTCAGTTTTAAGTAAACAAGCAAGCCAGCCCTTGCTGCATCAGGGGCATGGTTATATCAGCACTCACATACAGGTGACAGAGTTCCTTATTGCATCAAATATATATCAAACGTGTAATAATTTGGTTTTTATTCTCGTAAATTAAAAGTCCGGGGGGAACTGCTAGTGACCATCTCTCTGACTGTCCGCGTATGGCAGACTGTAAGTTTTCTTCAAATTAACTGGAGAGAGAGCATCTGTTTCAGAAAAAATTCAATTGATTTTAAAATTTCCAGTACTGTAGAAACCAACAAGCTAAGCAGACTCAGAGAACCCGCATACCTAATGATTTGTGCCCTGTTTCTCATCTGAAGTCTTCTATTTTCAACACCAGGCCACTGCCTGCTGTGACGCTTTTCTTTGCAGAATAAAGACCCTTCAAACTCCTGTAAGTGTGTAGTTACAGCCTGTGATCATATTTCTTCCTTCTGCTCAAGCAAAACTGATGGACCTCTTGGATCATTTCATTATTTAGCATGTTTTTCCTACCACATGCCTTGTTTTTTTGGCTTTTTACTGAACTCTGTTCATGTTCTAAATGTCCTTCCCAACCAGGGTGCAGGTGATGGATAGTCCACTTCGGCAACGGTCGTGCGTGCTGTGGGGATGATGGACGCACCCTCCTCCTCCTCCTTCTCCTGCTCCTCCTCGGGGAGACTGTCCTGGTTCTACAGCTTCTGGTCACAGCTTGTTCAGAGCCACTGGTGCAGCGCGGGCTGTGAAACAGCAGCGGGCATATTTTATGATCCTCAGGTCTCAGCATACCTGCAAGATCGAGTTCTGTAAATGCAACCTGTGCTCTGCAGTTACAGGTTATCAATTTTATGTTTGGCTGTGTTAAAATGCCCATGGGTTTCTTGTGTCTATGCTAGTACATGATTTTTTTTACCATCTTGAAGTTTCTCAATCATTATTTCTCTTTTATTTTCCTTTTTTTTTTTTCTTTCCCCCCTCTCCCCAGATCACTGATTAAAATGTAGAAAAAAGAGTCAGGAATTGATCTTTGTGGGACCTCCTTTGAAACCAATCCACTCCTGAATAATTCCCCATTTACACATGCCTTTTAATCCATATTGCTAAGAGAATAGCATTAATTTTGACACTATCCATGCCCCAGTGGAAAGGAGCACATTCCAGGACTGCCGTATTCGACCAGAACAAAGTCGAATCTGCAGCTGTATTTGAGTTTTCACGGGATTCAAATAGCAGACAGCTGGCCGGTCATCTCAGCCTGTTCCAACTTCATATTTCCATGGTTTTTTGAAAAGGAAAGGCAGACCTCTGCAGTGATGTGTTGCCAACGTTTTAAGTCAGAGGTCCCATAAAATGTTCCCAGCTTGGTGTGATAAATCTAAATTAGCCTTTGTGAAAAAAAAGAGAGAAAAAGAGCTGTGGAATCTTTTAATATATTTTAACTCTGTATGCGCTTTCCTGTAATACAAGGATAGCATCGCAAAAAAAGCCTGTCTTAGCTCTAATGCGAACGGTTATAGTCTGCTCCTGGTGAACATGCCGAGGACATTTGCAGAGCCCAGTTTGTGCACTGGTAGATGGGGTTTGGGGATGAAAAGCTGCCAAATGTTTTCAGCAGAGAGGTTTTGCTTTCAGTCTGCCGGACCCTTTGTACACCCTGAGCCATTCCAGGGACAAACTCTCCGCTCTCCAGGAGCAACCGGGAGGCACTCCAGAAACCATCCTTTCCTGTGTGGCAGAGACTTATATACAGGGAACTATATGCTATATAGTTCCCAAAGCCTCCCTTGGGTTTAGGCAACGCATGAACAGCTCAGGGTGCCACCTCTATGAAAATGGGTGGTGGCGGAGGGGCAAGGGAAGAAGTTTCTGGGCAGGGCTCTGGCTGGGGCAGAGGGGGATGCTCTGGGTACCACCCAGCTCTTCCAGCGCAGGTCCTTTCTCATTGTCGGGAGAAAACTACTACTTGACGGGGTTTTTTTTAGTGTTGTCAGATGGCATCCTGCAGTGCATCACTGGGTTAGCCACAACCACAGTCAGGGATGAGGGGAAAGCTGCTTGGCATGAAAAAAACCCCCTAGTTCTCACACTTTTCAGCCTGTAAATATTCTCACTGAGGCTGTATCTGCTAAAATGAGCGATTTCTTTTGGTGGGAGATAACGCTAATAGGTGGAAGCGAAAGGTAGGGCTGCAAACACAGCCTGAGGGTCCTGCGCTTAACTGAGTGACTCCAAACTGAGCGGAAGAAGATGTCTTCCTTGGGCTGAGATAGTCTAGCTGTCATTTATGAGCGTTATTCCTGTCTGGAAGCATACTAATCCATGAATTGTTTATATACCAAAAAAAAAAAAATAGCTTTTCTGTGAGAATGGAGGATACAGAGTCACTGTAAAGTTCTCGAAAACAAGTCAACAAAACACAAGGAAACCACATGGCCTGCAAAAGTCAGCATCTAGACCTCGACGGGTGAGAGCTGCGCAGGCCTTTCCTTCCTCACTCAAGTCACCACTACTTGAGATCATCTATCTTAATTTTATAATTGAAAGACTGACAGCTGCTAACTTTGGCACACTGGAATATTTGCATAAGAGGAAAACTAATCCCCTCCTAATTTGAGGGGAGCAATGAAGGAAGTTTCCTACCGAATGTCCACTTTTCAGGAAAGACAGCCAAATCAAATACATGAAATAGAATAGGTGAACATGCCTCATTTTTCTTGGTTTTTGTAAAAAATAAAAATACCTTTGCTCTTTCCTGTAAGAACACAGACTGGTTAATTTGTGGAACAGATTACTATGCAATTGCATCTACCAAAAAAGAAATATTTAAAATTGCCTATTGCTCGCCTGTAATGGACAAAATTGCTCTTTGCAGCAAGTGAAAACAAATTTGGCACATCACTCACTCGTTCGACGTTTTTCTTGCCTATCCCACGCGCTAGATACATGTGTGTCAGTTGTGCTGGCGTCATCTTTAAAAGCCTTAATAACTGACTCATTTTTGCACGGCATGTGGCAAATGTAGGCTGGACTTCTGCGGGCTTTCGGAGCCAGGGAACAGGAGGAGGCTGTGGTGAAAGAATGGCTGCAGGGAAGCAGGAACCAGGAGGGGGGCAGGATGGGCAAGATTGGCCCCGTGTAGCTCTGCTTCTTCTTTCCCCTTCTCATTTTGACCGCTCTGAGTAACCAGCTTGCAGCCAAGCATTCATTTCATAAACAGATGAGCAGATGGAAAACCGTGCTGCCTCCAGCTGAATGCTATGACTTCTCCAAGGGAAGTTACAACCTTCCCCTCATGCTGAATGCCAGCAAAAGGAATGGCAAAAGCACATCTTCAGGGACTTCAGGAGAGCTCTGTGGCTGCCTGGTGCCAGCCGGTTGCACCAACCCAGCTCGGCTAAGCCGAGGCAGAGGAGGGAGCATGCATGGAGGAGGTAACCACAGCTGGCAGACCCATATCTGCAGAAGAACATTGGTCCATGTCACCATTCTCTAATATCTTCTTGTACAGAAAGTCACTTCATTGTTTTGGGGAGGGTAGCATCAGCCATCACACAGTGTCCCAAGGGGAGCAGTGTCCTGTTTCTTGTCCCAGGCTTCCTTAATATCGTCATCACTTGAGCAGCTGATCTGTGATAAAGACAATTACTCTTTTTACTCAGATGTCCTCATCAAATTGGACAAGTTGTGCCAGAGTCAATATCTCCGAAAGCCAGCCTCTGATTCTTACAAAATGGGGTACTTGGAGGGACAGGCAGCTACAGCGGCAAAGTCTAGCTGTGGGTGTAAACCCCTCCACGCACGTGTTGCACGTCTGCTGGGGCATTGCTGCGTGGTAACCTGGCTTCGGTGGCCAGAGGGCAAGGAGCCCCCGAGCATCCTCCTTGGGACTGGCATCCCCCATGAGACTGGCATCCCCCATGGGACTGGCATCTCCCGTGGGACTGGCACCCTCCATGCTGCCGTACAGCAGGTGCTGTATCTGGGCAGAGACTGGGCACAGCTTCTTCTCACCGTTTTGCTAACACGCCTCAGCCTGTGTTGCAAGGAGTTCGTTTTCAGGAAGAGGAGACAGACATCCCTGCTCGGTTTCTGGCTTCTCTCCTGCAGCAGCAACAGCATCCATTAATGTCAGCAAGGATGCCAGTTTATTAGTGGTGGTAGGCTGGAGGACACTGACACCTTTCCCTTGTACGTCCTCTCGAGAACAGATTAATCCCAGGCGGATCAACCAACTGTGCGGCAGATGGCCGCAGCTTTCCCTGCCGCTCACCTTGGCTGGGGCTGACCTGGCTGCTCGGCGCTGCCCGCCCTCGTGTCCAGCATCACCTTCCCAGTCCGTCATTCAGCCGCACAGAATTTGGGGTGAGGTGTTCATTTATCAGCATATTTTTGGAGATGTAGAAAGCAACCATAAACACTCATGCCGCAGCTATATTTTGCCAAAAAACAATCCGCCAGGGAGTGAATTCTTTCAAGTGAAATTTCTAAACAGTTGAATAGATCAATTTAAAGTCATTATATACTGATGCTGCTGCAATAACCTGTGCGCTGTTCTGCTTTATGATACTCAAATAGTATTTCAAATAAAGCTAATCTAGCACCTCATTTGTCTGTATTGATTACATGATTAAGGCGCTAAATGCAGTCTGGGAATACCTGGGGTCAGCTCCAAGCTTCGCCATGGACTTTGCTATGGCATTCTCTTTGCGTATTCACCTTACCTCTAAACTTAGATGTCTTCTACTCAAAGTTAGTTGTGTTGCCTCTGCTGGAGAGGGCGATGCCCTCACCTTGCTCAGGCGAGCAGATACCTACAAGAGGGTGATTTGTCCTGTGACGGCCCTGTAAGATGTTCCTCTGACTGATGTTTTTCTTTTCTCCCAGGATTTGTTCCCTTTATTTTTTTAGACTATATGTTCTTGACGGTGATATACGGGACGTGGGCGGAGGCTCGTACAGCAGAGGTCTGCTCTTCTTGAGTGACTCTGTGCATTTTTGTGGCAGAAGCAAGGATCAAGCTCAGTTTCAAAGTGTGCTACACAACTGTTGGTAAAATATTAGGTCTGAAATGATCTCAACTACGGCTCCTTTCCATAGGACTTTTTACTACACATTACATGCAGCCAGTTACAGAGAAAAACGTCTTTCCTTCACCAGAGATAGGATTGTCAGCAGTGAGCAGCCAGGTTGCCCTGGCTCTAGTGCACATATCACCACTGATGATGGGTCAGTGGGCTCAGCGGGAGCTGAGCAAAGACCGGTGCTACCTGCACCTTCCTACCGCATCGTGCCCAAACACGGCTGTTTGAAGAACAGTGATCTCATCCTTCACCTGCTTTGAAATTTCTAGAGCCTAACAAGCTTTAACTGCTACAACTCTACTTCTCAGAGCAAGAAATCGTGAAACTTCTTTTATTTGTGTCTCCAAGAGTAAGGATTTATTATAATGCAGCACTTCTATATTTTCATAATAGCTCTCCGCCCATCTTTCCCACAGAAGAGGGTTGCATTTCTGTGGGTTTTGTTTCTACATTTTGCTTGAAAAGAGGTTTGACTGTTGGGGCCCAGGTGGGTGCTGTGGGGGCACACCACTTTCCAGCTGGGGCTGGAATGCAGATCTCACCAGGGTGGTGAGTTTCACGGCTTTAAAAATCTAAAAGGAGGAGAAATGCAGCTAATCGCATGCTAGAAGCACAGGCTTAAGATCAGGCACCAGTTATAACTTGCTTGTTAATTCATGTTCTCAGAGGAAAGTCCTTTTATCTGGATAAGCTATACTTAACTGCTCCACTTCATAGAACTGGGAGTTGAGAAGCTCTCCCCACTGACAAGGCACTGACGTAGGCTCACCAGCTTTCAAGTGCTTCAGACCGTCTTTCATTTATTCTCAGTTGGCCGGTCTGAGCCACCTGCTCCAGGTGAGGGCCAAGAGTAATGCAAGCATCTGACAATCTACTTCCCACCTGGTGAGGCTACATCTCTTTCTGCAGGCTTGCCTCTTCAAAGGTGCAAAGAGCTCCGAGCAGTAAAGTTGAAATGAAATAGGCACTGTTGAAACTTTGCTTTCCTTTGCCTTTGCTTTCCAATGTGCCTAGATTTTCCAGTTTTGAATAACCTCTTGAAAAAGTGGTCCAACCCTCAAAGATGAAAGTTGGCAGCACCGAGTAGCTCCCCTGACAGGCAGAGCAGCAGGAAACCAGTCCCTATGGTCTTACCACAGTCATCTGGGCATCGTACCCCGCTTGCGTAGAGCAACCCCAGGCTCTCGTGGCCATCAGCCCTAGGGAGGTGGGGAGCTTGGCTTCCTCAACAAGTCTCAGCCCTGCTCAAGCCACGGTTTGAGAAACTGAGCGAGCGCCAGAAGAAACTGAACACAAACCAATGCATAAGAAGTCCTTTACTTGCTGCAGTGATTAACCAACTGTAAAGGATGTTTCTGTGGCCATAACATCATACAAAATTAGAAGCGGGAGCTTCAGACAGGTTTAAAACGATGAGGAAGAAACTGTAATTGTCCAAACAGAGCTGCTCTGCCCCAGCGCAGGAGGTGGGAGAGCTTTGCCGCTTCTGCTCTGCACTCACTTTTGAGTGTGACGAAAGCAGGAATCACATACTGGGCATAAACGGCAAGTATTTAAAAAAATGTCTGTCTGAATCTGCATCCAACCACTTCTCTCTGTCCCAAGGCCTCCTAATTACAAAATTTTTTCTGTGGCTGGAAAGCTGATACAGATGAACTGCTGCTGAGTAGATAATGGCAGATGTATTTGCCTCTGAGCTGTTGGCAGCCAAATTATGACTTGACCCAAAGTATCTGAAAAGATCACGCCAAGTTTTCTCCTTACTTGCATATGGATGCAACTACTTGGTCACAGAAAAATTTAATCAATGAAGGCAGCAGCGCAAAATGTGCCATGTGAGATCAGATTCAATTGCTGTCAGGAGGGGAGAGGCTGTGGGAATCACTGCTTTTACAATATTGTTACTACACCAAATGCAAAATTTCATTTTGGATCCACTCCAAATCAAAACATTTCTGAAATTTGGACAAATATAAAGGACTTCTTGAATCAAATCAAATACTGTATTCAACCCTCAAATGTTTTTTTTTAAATGCATTTTTTTCATCAGAGCAATGGGTAGGGTTTGCAACACCAGGATGGAGCGATGGAATGCCATATTCAGCAGTGTGGTGGAAATGGCAGGAGGATGCAGAGAGACTGAAGTTCTGACCTGGGGTAAAAAAATAAATAAAAGAAGGAAATTTAAGTCATGTCACATCTCAGGAGCATGTCCTGACTGCTGGGATTGCCTCCCCGTCCTGCATGATTTTCTGACTGTCAGTTACAGAAATTTTCTCAAGTTTTCTCTCAAGCACTGAGTATTTCCCAGAATTCACAGAGAATTCAGTCTGTCTGAGACAGAATTTTTCATTGCCAAAAATCTTGTTCCAGGCAAAGACATAATTCAGAAGACATACCGGGTACAAAGAAGAAGTCTGCCTGACCGTGCCATACAAAGGCAATAGAGCCGGCAAAATGACCCCAGGGGGATGCGATTTGTGCCTCCTCCCAGCCTTTGGATGCTATGAGCCATTACCAGTCCTATGGTGTATTCATCTCAGAACTGCAGAACCTCTGTGAAACAAAGACAAATGTATACTGTATTTCTCCAACTAAAAAGAGATGAACTTGGCAATTTATAATGTTGAATTGCAGCTTCAACCGAGTTCGGTGGTTTGCAGAGCTTAATCCTCTTTATTTAAAGTCTTCTTCAGTGTGGTTGCTTCATTCTGAGCAAATTTTTCAAATGACCCTCAGAAGATGGGCAATCATTTTCAGTCTTTGACACATTTGATCTTTTATCATTTTTGAACTAGGGATTTGGAGATGTAATTATTTTAATGCTTTTTTAATTTGAAAAGTAAACTTGTATTTATTTTATCAATAAAAGGACTAATGAGTTCCTCAGAGGGAAAGCTCTGCAATGAAACAACAGAAACATACAGTAAGAACACAGCCTTAGAGCTGGTTTGGGAGGAGCTGTCTTTGAGCCAACTCTAAGATCAAGATTGTTGCTGCGTTCATTTTTGGAAGCCTCCTCCATTGATTTTTCATTTGTGTATTCATTAGACTGAAAGCCCACAAAGTGTAGTTGTTAATTACCGTCAATGGTCTGGTTTTGAATTCTTTTCTTTTTCAGACTAAGTTGATAATTCAGCTAGGTATCTGAATGGTTGAGGCTGGTTAATACCAGCCTGCTGCATTGCCTTTCATTTCTTCTCTTGAAGGCCTTTGTGAAGTGAAGGAAGGGCACACGCACAGATTATCTTCAGCTTTTCTTGGCAGTGAGATGGCAGCTTCCCTGTTGATGACTATCGTGTTTTTGCCGTGGGGCATTTGGGCCCAACAGAGTTATTTTAACAGAAATTAACAATCTTATGTTTTACATCAAAGCAGATTGAAAATAGTTGATTCAGGCGGCAGATTAAAATGGTCTTTCCTGCCTGTGATTTAGGCAAGATTTCTACCGTTCGGTATCCAAGGACAGAGATGCAGCAGATGTGGCTCGATTATGAGGGTTCCCATTCTTCAAAAGATACAGGGTGACAAGAGGCCTCCCCCTACAAAAAGAAGGTGAAAGCTGATAGAAAGTTATTTTAATGTCATGGCTTGCAGGTTTTTAATCACTATTGAACACCAGTAATAGCTTGTGCTGAGAGTTATCTTTTTTCTTTCTTTCTTTTTTTTTTTTTTTTTAAAAAGATAGGGAGCCCTAGATGTGTAACAAAGGGTTTTGTGACAGAAGAAGGGACATGAACACAACATGGTCTTCTCCGTCAGCCCCCAAGACAAGACTTCACAAAGAAGGACTGGGAGTGAATGAGACTGAACCCAGTGCTGTACTGAGACAGCGACAGCTGTGACTGCTCTCCAGGCACATCTCACGGACAACTCACCCTCCATTTGCATCAAAGTAAAGACCTCAGAGACCGCAGACTCTCTCTGGGCTCCACGGCTCCGGCACATCCAAAAGCGGAGCTCTGATTGCTGGAGACGCCCCGTCTCCACGGCTTGTGATGGCTGCAGCCACCTTACAGGGCATTCTGCAAGGCGGCACGACACCTTCGTTCTCTGACCATGCTCTAAGCCAAGTGCTCATGTTTTGGCTGGAGGCCACTAATCTTCCTTTTTTTTTTTTCCCTCCCTCTCCACCCCAAAATGTTCCAGATGCAGCTTCCAGCCTGTAACTGGGCTCTCGTCTTCCTCCTGCTGTGGTGACTGCTTTGCGGGGGCGGATGCTCCTGAAGGATGCTCCTAGTTGATAGACATGATAAGCCTGTTGTTAGTGAGCTCTGCCATGTAACTACCCATATTTGGTGTTTTTTAAATGACTAGTTGAAAGTTTCGCAAAATTAAAATAAAATTGGCTTCCTAATGAAAATCAGCAAGATGCGGGAACTGTGACCTTGATAAAATTTTCCATTTTTAAATGTCTCTGGTACAGTATATTTATGCCTAGTTGCAAGGAGCGCCTGGGGAAGGGTGCTATGGAACTGCCAGGCATCAGCAACCAGATAAACCAACATTTTGATATTTTGTGCTTATGTAGCCCACAACATCCAGAGATCATGAACACTTCAAACTTCAAACTACTCTCGTTCCGTGGATTCGAAGAGAAAGGAGATGGCTCTAGGTCCTCTGGTAATGTGTCAAAAATTAGCAAAAGAATTTCTTTTGCATTATTTTATCATGCTTTAAATCTGCATGGTGGTTTTTTTCCCCAAACAATATGATAATTTAGGTAGATTTCTGTACTGGCAGCCACAACACAAAAGGTGTGGAGGAATTCCCAATACTGCTTTTGTATAAGAGGTATTGTGCCTGAACATGTCAATGGTTATTTTTAATGTCTCAGCTCTGACACAGCACTCGTCGAAAGACAACCCCTGCGGCGCGCTCAGCACCCACGCTCCCCACCCTGGCTGCGAGTGCCAGGATGGTGGTGTGGGTGCCAATGGAGGTTTGGGTGCCGATGGAGGTTTGGGTGCCGATGGAGGTTGTATGGGTGACAATGGAGGCGTGGGTGCTGATGGAGGTGGTGTGGGTGCCGATGGAGGTGTGGGAGCTGGTGGAGGTGGTGTGGGTGCCGATGGAGTTGTGGGTGCCGATGGAGGTGGTATGGGTGCTGATGGAGGTGTGGATGCCGATGGAGGTGGTGTAGGTACCAGTGGAGGTGTGGGTGCCACGGCAGCTGGTCTCAGGTAGCCCACAGGTCCTTGCGGTTCCCCAGCTGCGCCAGCCCCAGCACCACGGTCCCAGGCCCCGGCTGGAGGGGGGAGAGGAACGGACTTTGGGACAGGCTGTCGGAGCGGGTTATACTGGGGTCAGTCACAGCAAGTTACAAGAGTGTACCTCTGGACTTACAGTATTGTCCAAGTTTGCTAACACAGATTTACAAGAGTTTCAGGCTTGTGTTGATGGGCACATTATAATCAGATTTTTATTTTTTCTTTTCTGAATAGAAAAGAAATCTCGTAAAGCACTGTATTTTGCTAGTCTGCTTATTCTTCCAGCATGGATCATTACCAAATCACTGCATCGCTGTCGACATGCCTGAAATATTTCGCTTGCTTCAGTTACATTTCTCTTGAGCCCTGACTGGCTGTGTATGCCAGATAACCGAAGATGTGCCTGGAGCTTTGCTTTAAAATCAGAGTTAAGTCATATTGTGTAGGCTGAGGTGTTCTAGCTTCTGCATACTATTGCTCATGCCTTACAGTCCTTGGAGTCACCTTGCTGCCTTACTCTACAGATTTTTTTAAGTGCTGCAGTGCTGTTTGTTACTAAGTGGAGAGCAAGACTGAAGACTGCTTTAAGGAGGAGGTTGTTTCAGCTCTGGGGTGGCAGCATCCAGACCCTATTTAGATTTTTCTTCTGGTCTCTTGTCTTCGACTGTAGTTATACAGAGAGGAGCTGTTTACTTATTTTGCATGGTTCCCAAATGTCATTTAAGCATTATTAACAGGAGGGTTACTAACCCCCCAAATTTCTAATTAAGGTCTTCCCTTCAGTCTATTAGCAGTGCTTTTGTGGACATATTCTTTAATTAGTTCTGACTTTCTGACTCCAGTGCAAAGGAGTTTTTAACTACTGTCTGCAATGCCCACGAGTGGTGAGTCAACCTATTAAAAATTAAAAATCAATTTTAGTTTCACCAAATGAACCCGAGCGCTATTTCATCTTATTTTCATTATCACTGCAGCTGAGAGTCTGGGTCGTGACGAGAGCTTTACAAGTGGAGAGCAAAGGCAGCCACCTCTCCTGCCAGAGCCTTGTCCCAAGCCAAGGAGGGCATGTGTAGTGGGAAGAGATGCAAGACCGGCAGCACACATTGGTAGGATGGAGATGCTGAAAGCCCTGGTTTTGATGTCTGCCCTGACATGGGTGCCGACCTGAGCCCACCTGCCAGCAGCTCTGAGGGAAGGAGACCCCACAGATGCTCCCCCTCACAGTTTTGCTGCCCTGCAGAAGCATCCTGTTTGTTCACAGCCCTGTGGGGAAACGTGTCTTAGAGACTTTAGGCAGCAAAACCCTCAAGGTAATGGCTCACCCTAAGCTCAGGCCATGTTTAGCTGGGCCGGTATTTGCCTTTTGAGAGCACACCCATGCCCTCAGCACCTGGACATCCAGCCTGGGTTCAATGCATGCTATGGTTCCTATCCTCGCTGTTACAGGAGTGTGGGGTCACACTACATCAAATCCCACCTAATGACCACCAGCCACCAAAAGCCATTCTCGCTCTCCCCTCCACCTCCTGCTGGTGCCCTTGTACCCCTTTAGGGAGCTATACTGGCAGAAAACTCCCCTTGTGCTGGTTAGGGACTGGGGCAGGGACACAGCTGAGCCTGGGCCAGGGCAAGAAGAGGAAACTGGGGCCAGGGAGGAGCACCATCGTCCCTTGCAGTGGCTGCTAGCATTTCATCAGCTGTAATGTTGAGCAGTACATGGACACCAGAGTGTCCAGAGGGGTTGGAGAGGAAAGGACACCCATCTGGAACAAGGAAGATGATGGCTCCCCTAGCACATATGTAGAGGTTCACATCTAGATTTGCAGCCCTCGGATAAGGGAAATTTTGAGGCATAAAGCCACGGCTGGGCCCTTTATTCATGCTGCCACAGCCAGCTGCATGCTGCTTCAGGAATCTGCTCAAAGCCATTCGCAAGACCAAGGTCTGCCTTTGTAGCCTGTTTGGACCAAAGATTGTCTCTTTTTATAAAATGCTTTACATCATTGCAGCTGTTGCAAACAGAGACAATTATTCCAGCACACCAAAAACTTTGTTGGCTCAGTCTCAGTGTTCACCTTTGTCCTCAGGCTTGATTTTCTCAGTGCATGCACAATTATTAATGTATTCATTAAGAGTACTTCCCACGGTGTCAAACAACTCTAAATAGCTATTAGAACAGAGGATCAATCAAACCAATGTGCATAAAAGGTACAAAAACATCTGTAAAGAACAGGTCAAGAGGAGTCTAATTACAGGGCATATTTTGAAAGAGATTCATTTATCATTTTGGGGATATATTTTTAAATTTAAAAACAGACAGTCCTTCTTGATTCTGTGTTAACTAGCGCTAAGGATAAATTAAGTTTTCATAGTTTAAAATATAAGGATTGTGTTGTGCATATCACTTAAAACACATTAGAGCACATCAGATGCTTTTTGAAAACGGTAAGTTACTCACAAATATTGACATTGTTTGTCAAAATTTGGTACTTCACTAGGTAGTCCACTGCAAGTAGAAGAAAAAAGTACAGTCTAAATTGTTTTCCAGACCATGGCAATACTCCCCAAGTACTTTTGCTTTCAACAAGTAGCATCTGAGTGGTAAAAATTATGCAATACCAAATTATGAATTGCTGGGAAAGAAGGTTTAATTCCAGGGCCTTTACTGTAATTTTGGCTGAATGCTTTCTCTAGGATCAGGGCCAGCAAGGAAGGAGGACTTTCAGAGCTTGATTAATGAATTGGAGGAGGGTATAAAGAGGAAGAGTTTAAATGCATTTGACATTGGAGAGTATTTTGGGTGAAAGAGCCTGGAGCTGGGGCTGACTCGGCGTAAGGCAGAAATAGATACTGCAAGGGTAATTGAACAATGGGACAAGTTGCCCTGACAGGTTGTGCAGTCTCCATCCGTGGAGGCTTTCAAAACCCAACAAAACAAAGCAACCTGATCTGCAGACAGTGCTGACCTTGCTCTGAGCAGGAGGTTGGACCAGAGACCTCCTGAGATATGGAGTGGCCTCATAGCAAAACCCCCAATCCCAAACACCTGGCAATGTCAGGTCCAAGTTCACCAAGTTCGATCACCTCATAACAACCCAGACCTCATGACCAGGGCAGAGGACCTTCATCCCTCCCTAAGTCAGGATCTGCGCATGGCAAGAGGAGCACAAGCTCCTGTCTGCAGTGCCTATGAGCTCCATCACTCCTGTCCCCCCACATAAAATAGGCCGGACCCTAGAAGCAACCCTGTAACCAAAGGGGCTGTTTATGGAGACCATTTCCCCACCACTGGTGGAATGGTACAGATGCAGAGGAGAGGACTGTGCTGGTGTCTGTATCTCCCTGAGAGCCACCTTGCTTGGATGGACAACCCAGCCCTGGGCTCAGGGCCTCTTGGCCTGGCTCTAGCTCTGCCCCTTTTGCCTTGGTTTGCTTTCACGCTCCAGCACCTGCACTGCTGGGGTTCCCCCCGCCAAAATTTATTGGCACAGAGAAGCCCACACAGCAGACTGGGGGGGATCTCCCGTAATAGCCAGGTCCTCAAGGTCCTGCGTCTTCCTCATCCCAAAGGGACAGTGTCTTCAAGTCCTGCAATGTGAACGCAATGTGAACATCCATGATCCAGAGGTGCCTGAAGGCACCTGGAGGGTATTTGGGGACCACTGCTCGCTCCCGTTTTCTCAGCATGCTGAGGTGGCTGCCAGGGATGGGGCTGGATGGGGCTCTGGTCAGACACCATGCAGCTCTTCCGCTCTTCGACATCAGTGAAAAACCACCAGGGATGCGAGGCTTCTGGACCCAGAGGCGGCATGCTGCCCAGTCCATGAAAGGGATGATGGCCAACATCCCAATGGACGTCACCATCGCTGCAGTCAGGACTTGGCTCAGCACACATTAAACGAGTCCCTGAGAGGAAGGGGGAAACCCCACCACCTCCCCTGCCACCCGACTCAGCGCCGCATCTGGTTACTCAAGCATGGGTCACAGGGAGGGTTTTATTGCGTCTCAAAAGAAAAAGCCTAATTTCCTCGCATCCCCAGCAGAACATCCCACTCGGTTTGCAAATCCTTTGGCAGTATTAGTCATTTATGACTATCAGCAATGCTTTTCCAGGCCTCCCTTCATAGTCGGTAACTAGGAGAAAAAAAATTATGCCATAACAGAAATGGCTTGTGTTTCTAAATCACAAACATCAGCATTGTGTTATGCTAACAGCTATCATCTTTATTTTTAGGATATTTAATCAATTTAGATGCTTTCAGATATATTCTAGTCAGGCCAGCTTGCTCTAACTTACCTCCCAATTCTGGTTGCCATGGTGTAACAATGATTTCTCTTTTAGCTAAAAATAAACCTTCAGCAACAAATGTATGAGCCACAAAAAAAGGAAAAAAATAAAACAAAACAAAACAAAACAAAAACCTAAAAGAACAAATCACCATGAAAACAAAGCACCTCCCTATGCACCAGTTCATGTTACCCTACACTGCTGCTGCTTGGGCATCATTGTACAAGGCCCTGGATGGACACTCCCTGCCTCACCTTTCCTATTTACACACTTTTATATTCTGGCTAATGAAAGGTAGCCAAATGCCTAAAACATTGCAAACATGTTTTTAATGGCATTAAAATCAAGTGCCATGAGACAGCCAGCCTGTCCTCAGTCAGGCAGAACTGTCTATCCTCAAAGCCTCTGTAGCTCCCAGGCTCTGTTGCGAGAAATCTTTTCTTTTTTTGGTAGGAATCCAAGCACAGGAAAAAAACCTCCCTCCCCAAAGAGGCTGATGACAGGGAAAGCTGGGGCACGGGTTGCTCCTTCTCCGAGGCGGAGGCTGGCCCCAGCCCCGCATCTGCCCAGTGACGTGCCACCTTGGCGGGCTGGGAAGGGATGGGGGAATGCCACAGCAGCCCGGTATGAGGCACTTCATCCCTCCTGGGAAAAAATTCCCTCCTTCACAGTCGTAAGCTTTGCTCGAAAATAAAGTGCCAGGCCACATATTTAACAATAAAATGAAATGAATGGAAACTGGAAGAGGAACAAGTCACTTATGAGCATCTCCACAGGATTTGTAAGTGTTAATTTAGAGATGCAGCAGGCTACCGCAATGCTCAGCTGATAAAAAACTAACGTTGGTAGGTTCAGGGAGGCGTTTTCCTTTACTTTTGACTACAAAAATCTCTTCCTTTTCCTTACAGTCTTACTGTGGGCACTCTGCAACAGGAAGAAGACAAGTCTGGCCAGGTTTGTCCTGCCCTGCCCTGGTGCCTCTCAGCCCAAAGGAGTTGGTAACCTCCCCGCAGAGCCCTGGGAAGAAACGCTTCAGCCACGCAAAGCCTAGCACGCCTGCACAAGGGCGCGGAGGAGAGCGCCCAGCTTGCTCTGCTCCATCCTACCGAAATGGCCTCTGGCCAGTGCCAGTGAACATGGGGCAAAGCAGGAACAATGACTTTTTTGAAGTTCAATTAGAGAAATGAGATCGAAACAAAGAAACAACTTCTCTCCATGAGTTTGTGGAAGATGATCAAGCTCTTACCCAAACTGTCCGTGTTTGCTGAGTTCCTGCATTTGCTGGTCCTCACGCTCCTATTTTAGGCAGCCTGTGAGGCTGATCCTTGCAGGGGTCCTTCCCCGGTTTTGTAAACACAGTTACTAAATAAAGGAGGGAGAGGAGGGACTCCTGCCCCCAAGGGTGACTGGGATTGCCTGGCTCCTGTCCACGCAGCAAAGCTCCCTGGCCTTGCATCTCTGCTAGGATGCTGTCATCAGCACCCTGCTGATAACTATATATATATATATATATAAATATACCTACAATGTTTCTGTCCTCTTTTGTAGCTGTTGTAATAGCAGAAAGGTTAGTGGCTTTGTGAATGCTCACTTGTGAACCTGCTTCCCCAGCTCCTGCGGTGACAGCCAGCAGGTTAATGCTGACGGTCCCGTGGTCAAAGACCAGCAGGTCTGGGGCAAGGAAAGCTCTGTCCTCCGAGGCATGTATATCGAGGCTAGGAACCTCAGCGGGTGTTTCCCACCCCACAGCAGAGGTATATATTTTCAAAATGCTTGCGACGGATGCCCGGTCTCCCTCCAACAAAAACAGATGGAGCATGGGAGTTTTCTGTAATTGGCAGCGCTTTTAATCCGAGAGGTGCCCTGGGGCTCACCATTGGTGTGAGATGCTAGCGCAGCGGCTAACCGACCTGGCAGGCTCACCAGCTGAACTCCTTGTTTTACCTGTTGCTAATGCCAGCATTTTAATAATAAAAAAAAAAACCAACCACCTCTGCCTGTGAGAAGAGTGAAGCTTTGCCAGAAGAGTTGGCCTGAGATCCCGTCCCCGATTTGCACCTTGTGTCCACAAAAGCCAGGCCCTCACTAGCCTACTGTTCTTCCCAAAACATGACCGTGAGGCTTGCAGCTTGTATACAGGTAAGAACTAAGGCATTTAGGCAGCCATCTCATTTCTGCAGCCTTTGGGCATCTGTTGGTGACACTCCCACCCATCTCTCATTTGAGACAACAAGGCTGTCCTTCATAGATGGATGGGTGGATCAGTGTCTCGGACACTGTCACTCACCACACTATGGCTGGGGCAGCATCACCAGTTGTCACCTGGGAACCCGTAGGTCTGGAAAGGCTCTCCAAAGACACACTCACTCTTCCTTCCTCCTCTGGCCCTCGGGCTTTGATGAACAGACAAGGTTTACACCATCTCCTTACCTCACTGCTGACAGTAACCACTGCAAAGAAACCAACCACGTTACTGCTACTGATGGGTTTTTTGAACATTGCTTTTCCATAGTTACACTGTCCAGCCTCCTCCTTCACTTGTCTTGCCATCACAGGTTCAAAGGAATGGAAGAGCACATGACTTGTGCCGCTAGGCTTGCAGCGGAGGGACCCACGAGCTGAGCGAGGATGTCGGAGAAGATGGAGTGAGCGCAGGTGCCTGGAGAGCCTCACTGCGTTTCTTGTGCCAGACCCACGCCAGTACCACCGCCCCTTGAAGGGACGAGCCCTTCCACACAGCCTCTTCCTCCTCTGGGGTGCAGGAATGATGGTGGGTCCGTCTGCAGGTCCCAGGAGGCCGCAGAGGGGCTGTGGGGCTGCGACTGCCTCCTCCCTGAGGGCCTGGCTCCTGCCGAGGGTGGGCACCAGCCCAACTGCAGCGAAATTTCTGGCAGGGCTGGTTAATCTTGAAATTGCTTTTGGGAAAGACAACGAAAAAAATGCAGATCCATTTTCTGCTCATACTCAGCAAAGCTGTCTGTGCTGGGCTTACAGAAACGCTCCTCTGCTGCTCCACTTGAGTTTTTGTTTTCCTTTAGAGCTCACATTTTTTCCCTTTTGCTTCACGAGGTCAGCCCGCAGTTTAACAAGAGCTCTAAAATCTCCATTGTGGTATTTAATGGTTTTCCCAGAGTATCTTCACTGTCTTTTATTCCACTCCTCTTTTTGCTCGTCATATCCATATTTTCTCCTGGACTAACTGTCTCCCATCCATTACAGAAGCCCCTTCCCCCCTGAAATTATTTATTCCTAGTTCATCAACTTGGAAATCAACTGGTTTCCAGATTTACTTTTAATAGGTGAGATCATTTCTCTTCGCAGTGCCCCAAACCTGAGTTTCTGAGAACAAAAATCCTTCTGTTGATTATCAGTGTTGTCATTGTTTGGGCTCTATTTATATTCTTTCTTTCTACCTTTCCCCACAAAGGGGCTAAACCCGCTCTGATGCACTGCCTGTCACTACCATCAACTATCTGGCACTGTCATTAGTTTCACTGAAGCCAGAGGGATTTCTCTGTGTTCAGCTAAATGCGAGTGTGTGTGTTTGCAGGCTTGAGGACAGGAAAAAAATTACAACATCCAAAAACTTTTCATAATTTATGGGTACAGACTTGCACCCCACTAATTTAATCCCTGTGAAGGATGAAACAAATTGCCACTGGCCTGAAATGGGATCACGCAAGCTAAAAGAGCCCCATGCTGCCTCACTCCAAACTGCTGGGCATTTTTTGCTGTCATCTGACCAGCAGACCCAAACCAACAAGGATGCGTCAAAACACAGCATGTTTATGGCCAAAAGAGCCCTCCAACCTGTTTAGCAAATACGAAGAGAATAAGGAGTTAAAACCCAAGAAATATTTTGATTCGAGTTCATCTAAAAAAACCCATCCTGGTTGCTTCTTCAGAAAACATGGCAGTGTGTAAAAAGAAGCCATATGCTGGTGCACGCTCAGTGCTCCCAGCGATAAGTGCATTACAAACATATTACTTTAAGGTCAAAGACATAGTAAATGTGTGCAAGAGTCTCGCTTTGGCCTCATGAGGTCTTAAAAATCACAAAATTTTAATGATCTCCTCCTCCCGTAAGCCACTCGATTAGTCACTAAATTGTTTTCCTGCTCCTCGGGTGTCATCCAGGAGTGGAAAAGAAATGCCCAAAGACCATGTGCCGGTCCTCGTTTGCAGGGGCAGCGGCACGCTCTTCGCAAGGGAAGAAGCACTTCCAGATGACAGGCGACTGTTTTAACATCACCATCAAGGCTGAGAGCCTGGTTCGCTCCTGGGCACATTAAACATCTGCACAGCTGTGCCTTTCAGCACATGGTCGTGGGAATCACCGAATTGCGCCTGCAAGACGGCTCACCGCATGACACTGCTGCCAAATTGCTGCCCAAGGGATGCATGGCAGTCAGAGGGAGGGAAAGATGAAGGGTTTTCCATAGGTGTTTTCCATCAGGACTGCATGTTTGCAGGACGACGTTGCCCCCTTGGTCAGCGTGGGGCCGCTTAGTGCCGAGGTTGCTGCTTGGAGGGGCTGGACATCATACCAGGGCAGTCAGAAGCTGCCAAGCAGACACCATCCCTGTGTGAAATACCAAATTTTGGGCTATTTGCCAGTGGCCTGAAATACTCACTGAGTTTTATCTGGTTGCTCATGCTGTTCTTCTTCCTCTGGCTTCACTCAAAGGCCTATATTTCTGTTCAATGCTGTAAGGGAGATGCTTTCTCTAGCTTAGCACCATCCTTTGTAAAATCATATCCGGAATAGTTATCTAATGAGGTCAGGCAAAATACAAGTGTGTTCATGTGCTTAGCTGCCTATGACTCACCCTGACCATTCATGATACAGCCCTTGCCAAGGGTGTGACTGTGTGCTTAAAACTACAGGTACCATGCATTGTACCTATCTATAGGTAAGTATAAGTAAGCATATTCATACGTATGTGTGTATATATATAGAAAGTATACATATAAAAAGTATGTAAATCTGTATTTACATAAAACAAATACATATGAAACTAAAACAGATACATGTGAAGCTGGAGTTTGATAGCAGCACAGTCAAACAGATTATAACTCACTTGCAAAAGTATGTGTTGCTGTCTGCTGGTACCATGAATAGTTTGACTATCGGTTAGATGTTTCTGTGTGTGGACATAGCTGCTGAATCAAGAAAATTGCTGCTTTCCCTAGGTTAAAGTATAAGAAAAAAATACCTAATAGTGGATGCTCTAATGACCTTGCACAGGAGACATAGTATCCAGGGCAGCTGCCTCAGCCACACTTACTCTTCTGCCCCGGAAAATGTTCTTTCTGAAGGACTGACGAGCTCCTTGGAGACCTCAGCTCTGCCCGTTCATCTCCCTTGGTGCCTTAGAGGTGGGAGAAGGGAAGCAGCCAGTCCTCTCCAGCAAAGCCCAGGGTTGTGGTTGCCATTGGTGTGGTGGGAAGGCAACACAGGAGTTCTCAACCAACTTGGAAATCTCAGCGAGAGCATCCGGCAGGTTAGGGAGGGCTCCTAGCCATGGCTCGTTAGTGCTTACCAATCCCAAGGAATATATGATACCCCGGGTCCCGTTATCAGGAGGTGGTGCTGGGCACAGCTCCCCCAGAATTGGCGCTGGGGGCTGGCTTTCAGCTTTTTCCACCTTGTATGGTGTGGGACTCTGCTGTGGGGCAGAGCAACCCTCCTTTACCCAGCCTCTGTCACAGGGGAGAGAAGTCTCTGAACTCCTGTGGTGGGAGTCCAAATTTCCAGCTTGTGCCAGATTCCAAGATTTTTGACATTGTTTTCATTCCAGATTAAGGCGAGCTTGAAGTTTCCCTGTAGACCACATTCCTGGTGGAAAAATGAATATTTTCAGGGTCAGAAAAAAATTATTCTAATTTAGAGCTAGGATCTTTTTCATCGCAAGACAATTTTGGAACATTTATTTAGAAAATACGTATCAGAAAATGTCTGTTTCTCTATACATCCCCATATTAAAAGAAAATATATTAGGAGGTAACATCTCAAGCTGCTCAAAATGTTTAGCTTCCCCCCCTCCCATTTTTAAAAGAATGAAAATAAAAATTAGTGTGTTCTAACAGGATATTCTGTCTTTATCAAAATGCTTTTAGGCAGAAAATACCCAACCAGAATGACCCTCACTTAGTTTCGGTTCCTAGAGACCTCCCTAGGGACTTGCTCCCATGGGACCCCCACCAGTCACCCCTGTGGCAGCCAGTGCTGCCGAGCTCCTTGAGCTTCAGTGCAACAGAGGCTCTACTGTTAAATTGAAGTTGCAAAAGTGCAAAAAGCCTTGAAGACCAAGGGCAGCAACTCTGAGATATGCTGCGTCTGGAGCATGGAAAAGAAGTGAGGGGATACAGGAAAGCAAACCCTCCGAGGGCCTCCTTCCAGCTGTCCAGATCTATGCAAGGAACTGTTGCGTGTGTTTATGGAGACGGAGATGGAGATGTCTGCATGGCGCTGGGTTTTTTTTCGCTCTGAGATCATGGGTCAGTCCAGAAAAAAGGGGGTTTGGAGAAACAGCCACAGCAATGCTTTCTAGTTTTTTTCTACTTCTTTTTCCTTGCTCTTACTCTAACTTGTCTTTATTAGTAGAATTAATGCAGGACTAAACCCTTAATTCTCTACATACCTATTGGCTACAGTACTGCTATCCACGGGGGAATATTATGGCAGGGCTAGGATAGAGCCACGGAACTCAGAAATAATAGACTAATGTAGCAGCGGAAGATTGCAGAGTTCATTTTGGTCTGCATTTTGTTGAACAAGGGCCAAAGTCTTTTGACAGTAACATGCGATGAGATGTGGGACAGTCGGGAGGATCAGGAAGCACTGTGACCTACCAGTAGTCTCTGTACATCTACATTGGGTTGTAAACACCACTTTCAGCCAAGGCCTTCTTGTGAATAATTATAAGACTTGGAAAATCTTCTGTTCAGACTGAGACTGTCTAGGGCAACGACAAAAAACCTCTGAAAATGCCTCCTGGCACTCTGCATGGCACTGGTGGGATGTGGCAGCTGGGGGGTCTGGGCAGCGGGCAGCTCGCAGGGACGTTGCAGGTTGACAGTATTTCACCTCCTCCCCTCCTCCTGTCCCTGCCGCCTGCCACCTCCCAGCACCGATGTCTGTGTGGCCTGGCGGTGCTATCGGTCTCACAGGAGACTGACCAGGGGAAACGTTTATAAAGCTCCGAAAGCCGAGTTAGGGAAAATTTCCATGTTAAAACAGTAAGTCTCCTTAAATGTCATCTGCCAGTGACCTCTAAAAAAGAAAAAAGAAAAATCATTCTTTACAGTGGGAAGAAGGAAAGAGCTGCTAAAATTCATGCTAGGCTTGCATATAAATTCTGTAGATTTTTCATGCTGGCAAACACCGAGACTGGGTATATCAACAGAGTTGTTCAAAGTTGAGTTACTGAGCACCAAAAATAAAGGTCCCTGAACGTAGAGCAGGGCTCAGCCCTTCCTCTGTGAGCTTGAGACCGTACAGTTGCCTGTTTGCTACAAACACAGGTCCAGGTTTCAAGTATCTTTGCTCTTCAAAAAAAGAAATTACCTTTGAGATGGGTGTTTTTACAAACTTTGAAGTAGCGTCTTTGTGTTCACCCACTAGCTCAAAATACCTATGGGCTTTCTGACCAAATTGCTTCATGTTTTTGGATGCTGCTTTCTCCAAGCCCAGACTTACTGCAGTAAGGGCGCTGCTCATTTGCACAAGGTGACCTACTTGGACCACAGTAAAGGTGGTTAAAGTGGCATCTCTCATGCCCCTCAGCTACTAGTCTCCGGCAACACCGGCCTGCCTCTCTGGTGCAAGGTGTGTGCCACCAACACCCTCCTGCCTTGCCACCAAGGCTCAGGAGTCCAGGGACAGGCAACAAGTTTGCTCCCACGTTTGCAACAAGTTTGCTCCCCCATTTACAACGGGTAACCTGTAGTTGTCGTGCAGGTCTACGGACAATGAACCAGTAAGATTGCCATCTGGCCAACCTTTGGTTGACCTATGCTACATTTTAGCCTCACTTTCTGCCACGTCTTCAATTATTCGTTCACTCAAAATTTGTTTTACAGGGTTGTAAACCAATGAGGTTGGATTAATGAGTGTGTAAACAGCTTGGATCACTCCCTCCTTCCTATTTCTCACACTAGCTGGATTCCCGTGTTATGGTATCTGTCTCTGATTTGATAGATCAGAAATCCTTACTATCAGACCAGCAATTTCATGGGCCAGTTCCCTTGGCACTGGGGATGGAGATTACCTGGTCTTTCTAGCTAGAATATATTAAACTCCGAGTTTAGCTTTAATCTGTAGTGGGGTAATTTCCATTTCTCTGAACATTCCCATTAGTCATCCTGGCTCTGACCCTGCAGTCCAGATAATTATCCTTATTGAATTGCAGAGGCAAGCTAGTCTCTTATTTTTTGAGGCCTAAATAAATTGTTACTCCTTTTAACCTAAGCAGGAAGCTGAATGTCAGGTTCTCACAGATAATTTCATTTAGGAGGGTAAATCAACAGGAGGAACTGAGTGGCTCTGAAAGAGTTTTGTTTGCTTGCTTGCAGGGATGTGTGAAGTCCAGAACGAAAGGCTCCGATGGGTTCCCGTCTGTCTGGTCCAGGTTCAGATGGACGATGCTGGAGCTGCCAAGCCCAGGCAAGGCTTCCCACAGAGCTGAGGCCACTGTCACTGTGGCCACCCCACCCCACTAGCAGCCAACTGCAATGCCTATGGTCCCAAGCACTCAAGCTCCCACACAATGTTTTGTTAGCCTTTGAGAAAAATTGCTTATTAGCACCTTTTTTCAAGTCCCTTAATTGAAACATTAAGCCACTGATTTCAACATGAGTTAAGCAATCCGATAACCTTAGTTTATGTCTGATCCCTCCCTTGCTGCAAGAGTAGGCCACTTCTTCTTGCCCCAGTTGTACACAGCATTTTCATATTGTTAAACACTTCTAGGAGGATGCAACAGCTACAGATGTCTCTGCTATTTCTTTTTGTTTCTTTGCAAGGTCTAACCAGACCCGATGGGGGTTATTTCTCACATTTGCCATAGACAGCCTGATCTCAAATGCATGGTTTCTTTCTTTTCCCTTTGCTTTCTTCTTTCTTGGTCTCCACTCATAGGACCATTTATGAGACAGTTTTGATGTGTCCTGTTAAGCCCGGAGTCCTTCCGTGCCCCTCTCCCTCCCTGCCTGGGGTACCACATCCTGGTGGCCTCTGGTGGGTTGGCCAGGATGGAGCGCAGAGGGACAGCAGTGGTGGCAGTGATGCCTTCCCTGGCCACCATGTACCATTCCTCCGGCTCTTCCGCCTGCCACAACCAAGCCAACGTCACCGGCCTCTCACTTTCTGCTGAGCACTCTTCTTCACCGTGCTGTCTCCCTGGTCCAGGGCCATGACGCAACCATACAAACACCTGCATCAATACAATAGGAGAGGTGGCACACAGCAGGAGCAAGAGACATGGCAGGATACGACGGCCATGACCGTAGAAAGTCAAAGCCCCTTTTTCCACATTATCTTGCTATAGTTTACTTTGGTTGTCTTTCTAGTAACTTAAACCAAATCTGCTTATGTTCACTTAGTCCAAGGTCGTCTTCCACAATGAGTTTTTCTATACCCAGCTGTATGGCTAACAAAATAAGTTAAAGTGACATCATCCTTGATTGGCTCAATGACAAGTGAGCTGCTGCATCCAAGAATACCTGGGGTTGCTGACCGTCAGTAGGACTATTTTCCAGTTAGTAACTGTGAACTTTAAGTCTTTGCAATGATGTGATTCTCAGGAGCACCTATTTCTGATGAAACTGCAAAGCTTTCTCCCACTTTTAAATCCAGTACTAGGAGTGTGCGGCAGAGCACACTGAGCCCCTTTCACAATCCCTAGTTCGTGAATCATCTCTGCAAAATTAGCAGGCAATACCACACTCCTCTTTTCACTCTGGCCTCTCTGTTTCCTTAAGAGCTCACAGACTGGTCACTTGTTCTTTCTGTCTATCTGTCTGTCTGTCTACCTATCTGTGTATCTATCCATCTATTATCTTCTGTCTGCCTGTTGTGGTCGTTGCTGTTGCTCCACTCTTGTCTGTACAATATCCGTGTTTTCTTCCCTCCATTCACTCGCTGACCAGCTCCCTAACGAGTGTGCAAACACTGTGGTTGTGTCTTCCTGATCTTGTCCACATTCCTACCTGCACTGGGCCCAGTCCTTCACCCTCTGCGTTTCTGGCTATGCAAATGAATTTTTCAACCATAGGATTTTCCCCCTGTCCTTCCTTTTCTCATTCCTTTGTCCAGTGATATCTCTGCTTTTAGATTGCTTTTCTCTGTCTCTGTAGTAAAACCAAGCACATGGCTTCCCTATATAACCTCCTCCTCTGATTTTTTTTTAAAAAACCTCTTCTTTGTCTAGGCTTTCCAGTATTTATCCCATCAGATTGGTAGCTTGGGTGTGCAGGTGAAGTCCCTTTGCCAAGAGAAGCCCTGTTCCTGGAAACGTCTACTGTTGCAGCAAGAACGTGGTGATGTTCAGCTCATGCCCTACTGTCATGAGGGATGACAAATGAGTTTTCTTTGTCCTGGATCCCTGAGGAAGTACAACTACTCCTTTTCAGTGTTATTATCAATAACTTATAAGAATCTGCTGGTTATTCGGTATGAGCTAATCAAGCAGAAAAGTAGATTAACTGCATTAATTCACTTTCATTTAGCTTTTATTGGAGTTTACTGCTTCAGCAGTTATTTGCTGAACTTGAAGATTGCTTACTTCACCCTGTGAGCAAACTGGTGTGTATTGTCCATTGCTGTAGGTACCTGTGGCTTTTCTGGTTTAAGGCTACCGAGGCAAGTGTAGATGTACAGGACACAGGATCTGAACTCCTCTGCCCTGGCCCCCAGCTGTGGCTGGAAGTGTTGAGATAGCAGTGCCACTGACTCTTGTTGGGATCGCATGGACAGTTGCACCTCTTGGTTGGCCAGAAATATAACCCTGGCAGGAAAGAAGTGATCCAAGGAGAGGAGGAGCAAATCCAATTGGTGTGCTGATGTGAAAACAAGCCTTCAGGCCAAAAGGCTTTTGCAGACATAGATTGAGCTGTTTGAGTAGTCATAGCCCCTGGTAGCTGACTGTTCCCCCCACTTGCTGGGGTTGTCACCATGACAGCGGGATCCCATCATAAGGCATGTGAACACTCGTCACATCACTATGGCATCCCTTCACTACACTAAAATCCCTGGGGACATGCACTGAAAACAAGTGGGTGCACTCATGCAATCCTTTATGAGGCTGCCTGTGTGGTTGCCCATCAAAGGACAATAATGAACATCTGGGGTGGGATTCCTCCGCAAAAGTGGTCACCTACATCTAAATATAGGCAACTACAGACAAACCAGGTATCTACACCCCACCTCAATGGGGCCTGGAGAATGGTTCAGATGATCAGATTTAGGTGTCCACTGGAAGGTGAGAGGAGTCCACTAACTGGAGCTGAATCCTACCTTTGATGACTGACAAAACCTTCATCATCTCCAAGGGTTTTCTAAATTACTACATCTGTAAACCCAGGCACTTTCTAAACAAGTGGAGGCTTTTCTGCAAGGTCAGTCACAGACCCAGCCAAAGCTAACGGTTTCCCCCCACACACACACATGCCTTCTCCAGCCTTCCTGGGGCCAGAGAAGCTACTGCTGCCTCGCCCCACTCCCTACCCCACACCTCTCGTGCTAGAGCTGGAGGGAGACCAGTGACAGCTCCTCTTGTGCCCCACATGTTGTGCCACAGCTGGGACAGATCAGCACAATAGTTGAGTGGCAGACACAGTGGCTGGTAACTATTCACTATTTCCTTTCTATTATCCATACTGTTCAGTATTTGCGGTGAGAACATGTGCTGGGTGGGGGATGGCATCTGTGTAAATGTGTGGCCCTGTCCCTCCCTCTGCTAGCCACGGCAGAATGGCTCCGTGCTGCTTCTCCTTCTCTCCAGGTAAGCCACAAGGAAGGTGCATTTTCCTTGCCATTACTGCCACCTCCGATCTCTGTTTCAAAATCAGCTTTCTGAAACTCAAGGAGGAAAAACATTTCCTTCCCTTCCGAGCACAGGTAGGTTTTGCTTGTTGAGGCAAAGGGTTGCAGTGCCTGTCTTTCTGCACTGCAGCGCCAGCAAATATGTCTCACAGGAACATTTATGCCCGATACAGACATTAAGGCATCCATTTGCTCCAGGATACGAACGCAGAGACTTCTATTTCCACAACTTAACCTGTTTAACCTTGTTTGTCTACTAACAAATTCCGTTTAAGTGCTGTTCTTTTTATTTTGGTTGCTGTTGCACAGAAAGATGTTCATCAGGAGAGAAGACTGTCTGTTCGTGTCTGAGTTTACTGAAGAAAAATAGGCTTGGGGTTTGGGTTTCGTTCCTTTCGTTGCAAAGACACCTAAACGAGTCACAGGGTTCCTCATTTCCATCACTGAGCCTGCAGATGATGCCCTCCAGGTGACGCTGGCCAGGAGCACAGGGCTTCCCATCTATTTCCTAACCACCTGGCAGCGATGCAGCAGCAGCACCAGGGAAAGATGGCAGTGGGGAGTAGGTTGGTGTCCCTGGGCTCGTTCATCCATCTGCCAGGTTGTCCTGAGGCCACATGGGGACAAGGATAGCCAGGAGTGGCCTGGGCACTGGCCAGCCTGTGCACCGGTGCCAACCAGGGCCACGTGCCATGCATCCCTGTGGGAGACATCCATCCCGAGGGGAATTAAGTGACTGGCGTGTTACCATTTTCATGTGTACATTAAACAGCACTGATGATTGCAAATTAACAGTCCTTTAGCCTACATTAGAGTATTGTCATTGAATAACTGCGCACAGCGTGAAAATTGCCATTGATGGCAGGGCAATTTAAGGAGGAAAATAAGTGCCCTTTGAAGCAGGATATGTACAGCTACGTCTTCTGCAAGCTGATGGCTTTCCCAGGGTAGCCCAACATGGGCAGATAACAACACTGAGCAAACACAAGTCAAAAGGCTTTCAGCAGATGCTGAGGAAAACAAAGAAACGCTCAGGATTGTTTAACCGAGAGCAGACTCCTGGCAGCATGTTCCAAGCACCGGCACAGCCAGTCCTAGAGCCACGCCGTGCCAAGATGAGGTGCCCCAACAGCAGGAGCCCAGATTTGCCCCCAGGTGATGGAGATGGCAGCGTAAGTCATGGTGCTTCAGCCAGCTCTGTGCCATGAAACCACTGCGGGCACTTGAGCTTGTGCCCCTGGAGGGGTGCGATGGACTGGGACCATGAGCCGGTCTATACCCCACATGGGCACTGAGTATTTCAGGAATACTTTCTGGCTCTGCACAGAGTGCCTTAGGCAAAGGGGTTTGGGTGCAGAAGGTCCCTCAGAGCGCACATCGCGCTCATGCAAGGCAAAAAAAAGGGGTGGAGGGAGGAGGCAGGGGAGAAAGGGAACAGCTGCCTCACGTATGAAAAGATTTGCCAAGCCCCCATGGTTAGATTTAATAGCTGGGTGCTGCGAGCCCAGGAGAACAATGTAATTTATGTTGTTACTGCTAAAAGGCTGGTTTGATGGCGAGGGCTTCATTTGAGTTGCCTAAAACGTTTAACAAAGGGGAAAGTGAAAACAAACATGAGCGTTGTAATAAAAATGATGAGGATTTTGAGGAGACTGCCAGGCACATTTTTCCAGTGTTACGAAGTTCTGTCCTGAAAAGCGGCTCCTTTTGTCTATTTGAACTCTAAGACATGAAGCTGGAGTTAGAGGTAGAATAATTAGGTTTTGCTTTAACGACCCAAGTTGCTGGAACAGTAGTTAAGTCACCCTGTTGTGCTTGAACAGCAGAAGCGATGGTTCAGAATTAATTTCCTCTTCTTGAAAAATGATTTCTTAGGCATCTTTTTAAAGCATTTTGGGGATGGGAATGGAAGGAGACAGAATGGGTCCAAAGCGAGGAGGTCATGGTATTTGTGTTAAACCCAGCTTTTCTACCAGTACATTGAATATGACAATCTTGTCCTTGCAGGAGCAAAAGCAAAGTGTATGGCTAACCTTGCTGGTTTGCCTGTTTCTGTGCACAGTGCTATTTTAAACACATCATCTTGTCCATCACTGAGTGGAACGTGGCGGGAACTCAAGTTAAAAAAATGTAATCAGCAAAGCTGCTGCTTCATGAAGGCACCACCACGCCGCCTCCTCTTAATTCTGACCAGTATGAGGCTGTACGGTGTTGGCTACTGCCGGTCATCTCCCCACGCCTCAGCAAATGTCACTGTATGCTGCAGGGGGAAATGCTGCTCACAGGTGGTAAATTCACAGGTTATCTGGGTAATGTGTTGAAGTTGGTTGGGTCAGGGTGCCTTTCTTGACCGCCTGCTCGTCCTCTGCTGGCAAAACACATGGAAGGACTCACGCAGTCTCGTAGTGAAAACTGAGGCAGCATCAGCTCTGATTTACTGTTTGGGCTGAAGCACTTCTCCAGGGTGTTTTTGCCCTGAGCAACCGGTCGGCATTGGCCGCCGTCCTAGCCAGTGTCCTCTTGCAGCATCGCTTAGGGTGGTAGTTGCTTAGGGATATCTTACTGATATCAAGAATTCACTGCAAAGTTCCCCTTCCTGCAAAGAGGGCTGTGCCTGCCTGTATTTGCCCACCATTTGGCACTGGTGGGACCACTGGGAACAGGCCAGGTGCTGCCAATCCCTTCCCCTCAGAGACGCATGCTCCTTACATTGCTCCCCACTCCCACCAGAAAGCCTTTCTCCCTTGCACAGCCATGGACAAGCGCCCGGGGGGACATTTGAGATTATGGTCAGCCCACTTTCATCCAGCAAGGCTGATCTTTGCTTGCTGTTAATTGCAGCCGACCGGGTAGCAAAGATTTTGCCGCAGAACTGCTACCAGGCCATTCAGATTATCTGCTCCAGCGCTCTGAGGGACAGCTGGTAAAGCAAATAGTAACAATCCAGAGAAATTATCTTTAGTTGCCTGTAAGCACAGCATTGTAATGCAAGGCTCAAATGAGTCGCTTTTTTTGGGCACGCAAGGTCAGCGTTGCCTTTTGCATATGGCATACATTAGAATAAGCCCAAGCCAGGCACAGAGTCTCTTTACCAAGAAGCTGCGTTTAAAACTTAGATGCGTTTTGCTGCTCTTGTCAGAGATCAGCTTACAGAACGGGCTGGCAGTGAGCTTTCCAGTTTCATGTGTGCAAATACTTGAATATTTTTAGAAGAGTTTTAAGAATACATTATTTTAATTTTTCTTGCTCTAAGACTTGTTGCTACACACAGGAGATGGTCACCAATTTCCCATCAGCTTTAATGGTACAAGATGAGAGATATGCACCCCAGAAAATCCTGCCTGATTTTCATGATGCTGTATATCCCATTCCCTCTCCCTTCCCCACTTACGCAGCTAATGTAACACGGCGGTTTCTTATAGTGGAAAATATGCCTTTTGTTGAGCAAGCCAGACCCAGAGACTCTGAAGATCTCCGTAATTTAAGGGTTTTTCGTTGGGTTTTTTTGCCTTTCTTTGTCCCGGTGTGTGCTTTGCTGTCCCATTCTCCTCCAACTCCGACACACAAGGAAACACAGCGGCAGGGAGAGGTGCCACAGGCAGGACGCGCAGGCAGTGACGCAGCTGCCGGGGCATAAGCATTGCAGGCTTTTCACAATGCACCGTTACACAGGACCTCCACAGCGGTGGGGCATTTGTATCAGGGGTCCCTGGGAAACCCCTGCCCTCTGTCTCAGCGGCCACTGCCAGTGGGCCCCCACGTGAGCATCACCGAGGGCGCTGCCCAGCTGTCAGGGCTGTGCGAGGACAGGCACGGCGTACGCAGCCAGCATTGCACCAACCTGGTGGCGAGAGACTTCTCTTTTAGTCAGCAGAGCTGCAGTCTGTCCTCTGGCTGGCTCCTCTGTGGAGGTTTCCAACGAGGAGATGGCTTTGGCACTGGAGCCAGCTTGGAGTGGGCGTTGCATGGAGATCTGATTCAGATGCGCAGGTTGCCAGATATCCACCAGCTGGCAGAGTATTTCGATCATTAATAATTGCAGGATTAAATGCAAAGCATCAACCATGTTCCCAGAATAAGCCAGGGCTCTCAGCCTTACTGCCTCTGAAAACAAGTTGCTTTTCCTTAAAGTATCCAGATCCAGCATGTATAGCGCTCCTGGAAGGACCTTCGCTCTCCTTCAGGTTCTGTTCATTGTGTACCAGTACCAGTACCATACCTGCGCTGTCACTGGGTGAGGAGGTCATCAGAAAGGGTCAGGCGCTATTCCTGGCATCAACATACAAAGCACGTTTGAGTGATTCCACTGGACCATCCCACTTGAGGCAGAGTATTTGATGCACTTTGTCTTTTCCCGTTTCCAGGCTACTGAAATTTCAAGACATTGATTTGGGCAGCTCTGGAGTATTATTGCTGTTGCTGTGCTTCTATTGCTTCCCATCACTATGCATTTAAATGTTGTATCCATTTCGGTGCTATCAATTTCTTGCCTGTGTTTATCACGTGCAATAAACTCCACTGCCTTGTATTTATGCTGTCTTCAGATGTTTTCTCTTTTGGTGTTGCTATGAGAAGGTGCATGAAGTCTGCTGGATCTACATTCACTGTACGACTCACCAATTGTCACATCTTCACCTCTTGGTCTCATCTTATTAGTCTCATCTTTAACTCGAACAATTCTCATTTTTTCACTGCTGACTGCAGAAGTTTTGCATATCGCTAATCCTTGTTCTTGTCTCCGGCTCACTTTGCTGTTTCTGATGTATGCTGTGAAATGGCATGCTAATTATGCTCTACAGTGTTTCAAGTGGGGGTATAATAAATTTATAAAGAAGTTCCATAGTTTGCCAATTTTCAGATTTGCTGTCTTTTTTGAGGCCACGTTATTGAACACAATAAAGTGCAATGAAGCCTGGCCTAGGTCATATGGTCTGTGTATGATGAAAAGTTTCAAGTCATCCCTTTCCATGGGCATCTTGAAGATTTCCACCCACCACTGTGCTGTCTATCTAGTTTTCCCAGTTAGCACCAGAGCCCCCCAGCCTTCCCCAGTATACATGAAGCTAGCCGTATATTTTGCTACCAGTCAATTCTGCCCCCGCACTGCTGTTCCAGGTCATTAACAACTCTATTAATCACTGTTGCCAGTTTGGAAGGAGAGCGTACCCAACTCTTCACCTCTTGCTGCATTAAAGTGAATCATTTTTCCCTCCTCCTTCATCTCTGCCTGTTTCAGTTGATGATAATCAGAAACATCTTTTGCCCGCTCTTGCCATTTCGGTGCCTTGAGTACCTTTACTAAGTGAGTGGGAATGATGGGTTTGACAGTGCCAGTGAGCTCTTCTGCCAGGTGGTTTTTGCTGACCGAGTCCCAGAGTTATTAGCACTGAGGAAGGACCGAGTAGGGCATGGTAGCCAGCTCTGAGCAGAGTGGGGAGCGGTGGGAAGATAAACTCCTTAGCCGGTTTCTACAGCGTAAGTAGGACGACATTTCATTGAAGCACTTGAGCACATTCCCCATTCAACACCAGCAGTACTATTTCCTCTGCTTACAGCTGGGCAAACAGTCTGACAGCCAGCCTTGAAGACTTGGTGGTCACTTGATCTGAGTTGATCAATGTCCAGGGTAGCTCCAGGTGGGAGACACCCAATACTTCCCATCCTGTGGCCATGGAAGAGGCTTGCAGAGAGGAGGGTAGTCTGCAAAGGCGTCCAGCACATTTGCTACCCAGAAAGACAACCAGCAGGAGGGTTCACAAAACAGTGAATTTCAAATGTCTGCAGAACAGGCACTGGGAGTGAATTTCAAATTCATGTCAAGCGCTGGCAAAAGGAAGTTGCTTCCAAAAGCCATGCTCAATCAGGAACAGATACACCCCGTGACCTTGCATCTCATCAACACTGCCTCAGTGCCATGAATCTCAATTAGCACCGGCAATGCTCACAGCAAACATTAAACAAGCATCTCCTGGGCTGGAATGACTCATTCAAAAGCTATCGGGTGGAGAAAGGAGAGAGCACGTTGCGTCGTCACTAAAACTTATCACCCGTCTACATGGGAGAGAGCCACACAGTCTGTGAGGGCTTTGGTGAAAGCTGCTTTTAGCTTGAAAATATGAGGAGAAAAAGAGCACAACGAAATACAAAGCCCAGCTCCTGTCACCCACTTAAGGATGCCCCCGCTGACTCTGTTTGAGGGAGATCAAACGGGGAGGCCATGTTTTGCTGCTTCCAGTTTCTAATAATCATTGTCGGTGTGATAGGTGGTGAGCACAGGTTTTGCACGTGGCCTCAGAGGAGCTTGTACCCACTCTCTCATCTGAGAAGCAAAGGTCTCTCTTCACTGAAGAAGAAGAAAGTGAGGACATACTGGCACACTTTGCAAAATGACCGAGTCGCTTGGGCTGCAGGTACAAGAGCCTCCCTGACCACAACCTTCATTTAACAAGTTACAAAACCCCCTGTATTTGGCAGACCAGGCTTTCATCACCAAGTGGCACGTTAGTGTAGATCCCACAGAAGGGTCGAGTGCTGGTGCAGATGGAGGAGCAGAGGCCTGATCACCAGTCCTTATCCACAAGCAGAGAGAAGGTGTCCCCCCGGTTACGGCTGGGCAAACAGGCGCTCCCAGGGTGGAGGCCCTGCTCCCAGGGCTCCGCACCGCAGCTGGGCCTGCTGCCCACGGAGGAGGCCGGAGGCGTCCGTACGCACACGAGCTCTGCCTTGGTGCTCGCCCACACCGGCCAGCTGGGACCTCGCAGCCCTTCTGGTGCTTCCTCCCCTTTACCTCTTCACCTTCTCCGCTCAGGCCAGGGCCAAACCCTTCCTCAGGAAGGTCAGCTGCGTCACACCAGTCCTGGCTTGACAACACCCAAACTCTTTGATGGCTTCATCTGGGAGGACGCTTTTGTGTCTGCCTTCCTCTTCCATGCCCAACTCAAAGGTGTGTGGGTCCGAAGCAAGACTGAATATCTCCCCCTCCCCCTTGGAGGCCATTTCAGGCAAACTGATTTTACTAGGGGATGTCAGCTGGCCTCAGCCTGAAAATGTGTTTTTGGAAAAATTGTTTTTAGCGGCTCTAAGAAAACGTTTCCCTATAGGTACGTGCCAGTGGAAACTGCCTGCTTGAATCACCTCATAAGGACCCATCAGAGCAGCTCTCAGACACAGGCAATTTTGATGGTGAGAACAGGCATTTCAGCTATTGCTTTTGCTTACCTCTTTAGGAAAGAAAGAACATTTAGAGGGGTTTTTTGGTGGATTTCATTGGATTGCCACCGTTTCTGTGGGGAAGTTCACATGCTGATTTCTCTCCTGTAGCCATTTTCTTATTGCTCCCTCTCCAGCTGCGAATTTCTCTATCAGTAAAAGCAGTTACTATTATTACAAACTTTTCTCCACATTTCTCCTGGGTTTTGCATGACAACCGAAGTCTGTCTGTGGAATTACTCTTTGCTCAGTCCGTTCAGGGTATCCCATGCACTCCTAAGCCAGAGTGCACCATGCTCGTTGCTTAAATAATTGGCTGTAGGAAGATCTGCCTCCCTGGGTAAGGGCTGGAGAGTCCCCATAGCGGCTTGCTATTCATCACCATGCTGCCAAACAGACCGGCGAGCTTGTTTTTACATATGTAGCCTCCAAGATCAGGTTTACAAAGCATTGCCCCATTTTTTCCTTCCCCTTCATCACTTAAGGATCAGGAAAAGCATTCAGCATCTAGAACCAAGAGGCGTGCAAGAGATGAGTTACCTCCTTGCTTCCCTCTTTCCCGTTCACCAAGCCAGAACGTGAAGACCTCCCCCCCACAAAATGCACCTTATATTCCCTCTGACCATTACAGCTGTGAGCAGAAATGTGCTGTTACACAAAAACGTGCCCTTCTCAGTTTATAACAGCTTTTTAAAAATAATTCCTGCCAATTTACTAAGCCTGACCTCCTGTTTCCCTGGCATTGCAAAAGCCAGCTCTACTCAGGCTGTCCCTTTCCAGGAGATTCCCCATTTGAGCGCTCGAAATGCTTTTTGTCTCTTTTGCCACATAGAGCGCTAAAAGGACTGGAGTAGAGTTTACGTTTACCAAGAATATTTTTATAAGTACAAGACCTACAAAGCTACTTCTTCATCATTTTTTTAAAGAACAGAAGAAGAAAGATCGAAGCTCCACGCTTTTACAACAAACAAAATTAATACAAACTTCGTTTCCTCCTTTGTTGCCTTAAACTCTGTCTATGTTGATGCACTTAGAAGCAGGGCGGTTCTGAAACCAAGGGTTTTCCAAGTTCCTTTAGTTTCAGAGTAACAATAAATGACAATAAAAATTAAACTACAAAGTAGTAACTCTCAGAGACAGAAGTTTGGGGATCCGTCGTGACATGGAGCACTCCTTTGGGCAAATACCTGTCTCCACAACTTCCTTTCCCTAAGTGTGAAATGAGGATATAACACATCCATTTTATTCAAGAGTTTAAAGATCATTGCCTGAGAGCACGATACAAATACAGACTATAAAATCAACAGAGAAGCCAAAAAACAATGTTTTTTTAAACAAATTTCACCGCAAGAGATTGTTAAACCATTAAAACAAAAGGCTGCTGATAAAGGTTACATGTATGGCCAGATAAATTACCAGTAAAGGGTCTGTTAATTATCAGCTGAGGAAAGGATTTCTTATTCCCAGACTTGAATGTGGCACATGAGCAAAGGTGTCTCCCTTCACTCGATTTTAATTTGGCTCTTCTGTAGGAGCCTCAGAAACCCTCCAGTCTCCATAACTGTTCAGTCAACTACAGGAGAAACTCCTGTCCCGCGCTGTCAGCTAGCTGCTTTGGTCACTATTAGAATAGCCAATATTGAGTGTCTCACCAGTGACAGGAGGAAGTTGTGCCTATTGAGAGATGGGCAGGTAAGAAATACCCCATCCTTTGAAGAACCTCAGATGTGCTGGTAGAGAGAAATTCAGAGAGAGGAAAAACATCCTACGCATTACGCTGAAACAAGGTGTCCTACCACCTCCCGCACCTTCAGTGACTTGCAGGTGGCCAAATCCTCTTTGCACGCCCTGAGCATCTCTAAGTAGACTTCTGCATCTTGCTTGATGTGTCTCTCTGGAGAGGGTCCCCTGGGACTACGACATACGTTTTCCAGCACCAGGACACTTCAGCTCTGGCTTGGACACAGGGCCGGAATGCCAAGAGCCAGGGCCTGGGCCACCCTGCAAGATGGCATGGTCTGCAGCTTGACTGCAGGTCACAGCACACGGCTTTTGTTGAGGCTGTTGTCAGAGTGGGGTGCAGGAGGCACGTCCTGGAGAAAGCCAGCTAGAAATATGCCCACAGGGCAGCATTACAGGCATTCATAGCACTAGAAACCAACACAAGGAGGACATCACACTCTGGGGCACCAAGCCGCTTTGCTCTTGGTGCAATTCGGTGAAATTAATGCACCCAAACACCCTAACAAATCTGACAGCACGGATGCTAAATTACCCTGCCGATACACCTTTGGCAGCATGTTTATCTTGGCCAGTACGCAGTTGCTTCATCAATCAGGCAACAGCCAGAGCTTTTACAGAGTCTGTCCACACAAAGCCAGCGCAAAGGGAGATCTGCTCTAAGGGGATTAGAGGAGATCTCTGCTTAATTAGTCTAAGAGGGCTGATCTCAAAGATTATTTCTTACACAGAGCAAAAAAGAGCTACCAAGTGATCTTTGGGTCAGTCAATTACTGCACATATCAGGCAATGTGACAAAACCAGCATCAGTTAAGATTTACAATCCAGAAGAAATCCCATAGCAGAGGTATTTGGGACCATACCGACACAGAGCTGCTCAGGAGGCAGCACAGGCCATATCCCTCTCACAGGGTGACAGAGCAGTGACCTCTGAAATCACAGCGGCCCAATTAGCCCAGCTTATCTGGAAACATCCTCTGCGGTGGCTTTGCAAGGCAGAGCAAGTATTCAGCATGCACTGGTGGTGCAGTTCCTCACCAACACCTTGAAGAGAAGGATGGCACCCCACCCTTCTTGTGATGGACAGCACCTGAAGGTTGGGGTTTTGAGGAAAACGCAGGTTTAGGAGCACTTACGTGATCAGTTAAAGTAGCTGTGTGTTTCTAAACCTACAAAGTCCCAGCTGTGGTCTGCAGGGAAGCTTTGCTAAAGAAGAGGAATCTAGCAGCTGCTGCAATGCTAATCCAGCTTTCTCAGTGCTCACAGCACCATTGCTGGAGCTCATCACCCAGCGTGCGTACAACGGGGCAGACACTGTTCATTCAAGCACTTCCTTACAGGGAGACTTGTAGGGGTAAAGAACAGTGAACTTTCTTTTTTTTTTATCATTACTACCATCAAGCCCAGAGTGATCACCTGCTTCCATCATTTTATCTTTATAGAGATCTTTACAGATTATTTTGATATTGCCATCCAAACTCACTGAGCAGTCAGAAGTCAGAGTCCTTTCCCCTCCTTGCCCCCCTCCAAAGTCTTCCCTTTCCCCCCCCTTTTTATTTGTATTTATAGGTTTCTGGACACATAAAGGTGACAAATAATAACTGAACTTCTTTTTCCTGGAGTTACCAAGATGAGGGAACCTGAATTAGGATTGTATTTTTTTCTATCTTGTTTGCTTGGTTTTTACTGTTTGGTATTTTTTGTTCATTTGTTGTTTTGTTATGGGTTTTTTTGGTTGTGGGTTTTTTTTTGTGGTTTGTTTTTTTTTTTTTCCCCCTCACCTTAGACAAATATGCCAATATTTGGAACAAAGGAAAAATTGTAATGAGGAGGCAGCATCTCAAACTTCTTAAAAGTGTGGTCTTCATAATTTATTGGAAAACTTCGCCACTTATAAATGAGCAAACTAGGTTTATAGTTTTAGCGATACATAGGCTCTGTACATTTCTGAGTCAGAATGTCTCCTGAGAGCATGGGATAAGCGGCTTCTGCCATGAACTATTGATTCAAGAACACAGAGCAGCTGCTACATGCAAAGCCAACACAAGATTTTAAAAAAAAGGGGAAAAAAAAAAAAGGGAAGAATCTCTCTTGTCCTACGTGAAACAAGTTGTTTTCCACGTAGACAAAAGCTGAACATAAGAAGAGGATACTCACCCAGTGGCAGAGGTGACTTGCCTAGGGTGAAGAGCCAGGTACCTTGATGAGCAGTAAATCTTCCCTGTCACTATCCTTCCTCCATACTGACAAACGTGAAGTTTTTACCAATATATGTTTCTCGACAAACCAAAGAGCTCTGAAATTGGGGCTGCCTTCTCCTAATGGGGCAAAACCAATATTTATTACTTTTCAGATTTCTTGTAACCACGAAAAGTGACCCAGAAAATGAGCATTTTGCTTTAGATTTGAAGCAAAGATGAGAGCTCCCTCCCCACTGTCATCTCCTATAGCTTGTCTCCAGGTGGATGTTGTCTTCCTGGATTAAAGATGTCCACCTGATGGGTTAACTGTCACTTTAAATGCAGAGATTAGGGATTATCTCAGCAAACTGTCACGCAGGTCACCTATAGCACTCCCCTGTTGAAAAAGGAAACCAGTAGACAACACGCTGTAAATGCACACCCACACTTCATGGTCTCTGACTGTTTGAATAAGCACGTTCCCAGAAATAACCACAAATACCACCTTCATGAAGAAAAGGTGCTTGAGTTCACCTAATAAAGAGGTGCCAACTCTTACAAAGATTTCTGGAAAGTCTTGAATCTTCGTAGCTATATATTGCCCTGAAAAACTAGGCAGCACTAGAAGCGTTTTTGGTTATCTCCCTCCATCTTAAAACACAAAGCTAAATATGAAATCAATACTGTATCTGACTCAATTTAAGGGTTGCATTCCCCAAAACAAATTTACAATAGAACCACACAGGAAATATGTAAACTTCAGCTAAAAAGCAGTTAGAGAATTACATAGGTCTGGAAAGAATCCTCCCCTGTTACAGCAGCACCAGATACAACTCTTGAGGCTTCGCAGAGAGTTTGAGAAATACATTAATTCATATTGCATTGAGAGTCCTCATCCATTTACTTTCTATCAATAGGATGCTTACATGTCATCCGTTTTGCTTTGCGGAATCCCATCTTCTTTGGATCTATCAGTTACTTGTGTTCCTGTAATTAACATCTCACACAGCAAATACTGTAAAGGTTAACTTATTATTGTCTTAGTTAAAGGGAGAGAGACTTCAAAAGTAAAATTACTAACAATTTCGGAAAGCTTTTCTTGTGTCACTGCATCGGCTGTGAGCCATCAGGCAGGTTATGATGTTCCGGCGTTCAGACTAGTCCTCTACCACTGTTGTTAATGAAGTCCGCCTCTGAATTTGTTCCTAGAGGACTTCATTGTCAGCAAAGCTGACTTCTACTTCTTGAACAAGGTACACTGAGATCTACAGTTGGAAATCCTCCCTGCTGA